>NC_091284.1:614414380-614714821 GCF_032444005.1 Ranitomeya imitator
GATATGTTTTGTGTTTATATATAATGTATGTTTGGATTACCAAACTTATTGCTGAAGTCACACTTCTGATTTTATACCTGCTGAAGTCACACTTGTGATTAGACCATGTTTTATACCTTTCAGTAAAGTTGGGTATGTTTTTTTTGTAAAACAACCTCTTTTTACCTTTACAGTTTGTGTTTTATGTTTTGTACCTTTTATGCCAAATCTTATATAAGTACAATTGACAAAATGTTTTTTATTAACTATTTTACAGATTAGTAAACTGAGTGGAGATAGTATCGGAGGGGCTGGGAGGGTGGACCACATCGATAGTGGGAGAAAGGCAACCGCGTTGGAGTTGATCAGAAGTGGAAGGGGGAGAAAACATTAGGTTGAGCAGGGAGGACAGGTTGGGCAGGGGTTTGGGTTGGTGTAGGTGGGAAATTATAAGGTACAGGAAGCTGGACCGGGGAAGGAATGTGTAACGGGGAAGGAAACTGTGAGGAAGGCATTTGGAACTGGGACGGATTTGGGAACTGGAACGGATTTTGGAACTGGGACGGATTTTGGAAACGGCAATGGTTTATGTACTGGAAAGGATTGGTAGGAGAGACAGTGGCTGGGGGGGAGGTGTGGGAGCAACTACCAGGGTAGAGGGACTTGGGAGGTGGCCTGCGCTAGAGCAGCATAGCAGCCTTGCATTACATGCATCTGCTGGTCAGGAGTTAGATTTTCCATGTGCGTGAGTACTGACTGAATGCATCCTTTCCTGATGACTGCTGAGTTCAAGGATGCTTTTATTCAAAATGCTGAACCCAGCACTCATTTGCTTGGCCAAAAGCTCGATCAAGTTCTGGAAGGCTGTATTCAGATGCAAGAACTCAGGGGCATAGCTCCTTTCCTGACCCCTCTGGCACTGCCGCCCAGAAACTACAGGTGTTCTAGAGGTGGCGGCAGTGTCAGAGGGGTGGGGTAAAGGGAAAGCTAGTTCGTTACGAGCAGGTTCATGTGATGAAGTCTGAGATGCTGCTCCAGTGCTGGTGGATGGGGCTGAGGGATCAGAAGTGAGGGAAGGGTCAGATGAAGAGTCAGAGGGGTGGGGTCTATCAACATGGTCCCCGGTGGAGGACTCCTGTGGGATTGCTCCAGAGGGGTCCAAGGCAGCAGCAGTCTCCTGAGTGCTGCAGATGGTGCTGTGAAGGAAAGGAAAAACTAAAATTAATATATTGATATTACTGTACATAGCCCTGGCTGAAACAAAAAATAAGGTTAGACAGGTAAACATTGTGACTTCATAAATGGGCTGTGGAATATTTACCTTCTGCTCACCATCGCCGACCGGAGGAACGAAAGGGCCCTGCCGTACTTGTATTGGCTCCTGCGTCCTCCCAATCCACTCGGGGCCTACATCTCCTAGTTGAACTCCCTCTTGTAGTGATCACTGAGTGACTGTCATTGCTTCATTACCCTTTCACCTGTAAAGTGAAAAATAATTTGTTTACAACACATTCCGTCCTTCAACCGAAATTACTTAAATGTGAATACTTACTCTCTTGATTCTGCTGCCTAGGTTCGAGGTCCTCCCAGCTGTCCACAACGATGAAGCATACTTGCTCCCAGACCCGACGGGTGATAAATTGATCAGCATGGCTGCAGTCAGCCATGTTCCACAGCGGCTCCCGCTCGCGTACCTCTTCAATGAGGCGGTCCACATCAATACCCCCCTCCTCACCATCCGAGTCGGGAGAACGCTGTGAAGACTGTTAAAAAAATAAACAAACAAAAATTATTAAACTGAAATCCATATCTAATATAAAAAAATATTGTACTTACTGGAGGCTGACCGCAGTGGTGATCACGACGCCGACCCTGGGAGCTGCTGGGAGGACCTTGACGGCGTTGGCCAGAACGTGCAGCAGACTAGAAAAAAAATGATGTTGCATGTAGGCATATGTTTTGTGTGTACTGTGATGTATGATGATTTTTTTATATGTTGGGTGCACTGTGATGTCTGTAGGAACTGTTTCTGCACAACTTACACTCTGCACAGCCGCTCCGGGCATTTCTCCACCCACCCGGTCTCCTTCTGAGAGGCCCTCTGCTGCTTCAGCTTCCTGTGAAAACATAATTAATGCATATAGTGTTAACCCAAATTTTTAACAAGAACAAAAAGAAAAAAATTAATTTTTAAATTACATCAATATGCCGACGCTGTGAAGGAGGGCTCCCAGAAGAAGACATGTCTTTTTTTGGATCTGCAATTATAAAGATACTTGTTAGCTACTATACAAATTATATGCAAAGCTTTGTGTTCTTTAATACTTACATCAGGAAATCGGATAGCTGGCCTGGTTGGGCCCTGCTGGCTTGCTAGTCCTGATGTTTGGTATGGCCTGGTACTGCAAGTATAAAGACAATTATAAAATTATGCCTAGACAGCTGAATTAGAACATAAAAAGTTGCTCCACAGCTAGTAGGATTTAAAAACCTCCCCCCTAAAATAATCCCCATAGGACCCACAACCCCCCAAAAATGCTAAGTAATTTAATAGTTTTATAAACCACCCCGCTCAAGTTTTATATCTGAGCAATGTCCAAGCAGGCAAAAAAATCACCCTTCTGTAACCCCCCAAAATATGCCAAAGGCACACAAGTCTGAGCTTGATATCCTCCTTCCATAATATGCGCAATGCGCAAGCTGGCAAACCCTTACCCCCCAAAAAAAACAAACATAAACCTTGCAAACATTACCCTCCTTCAAAGTTTAAATGCCTAAACCCCAGTTGAAAATCTATTGACCACATATGCCACTTTAAAAAATCCATTTGAAAAATTAAAAAAATCAATTTCTGCCATCCAAATTTTCATACACCTTTTAGTTAAACAAATATACCCTCAACCTACTCTGTATTGCATGTTGTGTGTTCCAGTTTTACATAAACCACACTGTAAAATTTACCTTTGTGAAATGAAACTACGTATAGTTTTAGGACAAATTTTTATTATTTGCTTTTTTTTGTTTTATTTTTTTTTTTAACATCACAGGTAGGAGCTACAATGCTCTTTATTTTAAATAAAAGTACATTAAATGCAAATTTTGTAACAAAAAAAGGAACACAATCTAGGCACACACATGCCACACACACAAACACACCACAGAACTTTGTTTAAAATACATGTAAAGTTGTAAAAAAAAAAAAACATGGACACACATACACGCAGCACACACACACCGCCATTACACACACATGGCACACACGCCGCACACACACACTGTATTTTACACACACATGCCACACACGCCGCACACACACCACGCCACACTAGTTTGGAAATACATAACAGTAATAAAAAAACTAAACAACTACGGCTGGACACACACAAACACAAAAAATAATAGCAGGACTCACGCTGGATGGCAGGGTGCTGGTTGGCTGACAGGCCTTTTGCTGGCTAGTAGTCCTCTGGCTGGAAGGTCTCTTGCTGACTGGCTGGCAGGACTCTGGCTGGCTGGTAGTCCTGTGACTGGCTGGCAGGAGTCTGGATGGCTGGTAGTCCTCTGGCTGGCTAGCTGCCAGGAGTCTTGCTGGCATCTAGGCTTCTTGACCGCACATTGAGTAATGAAGCCACATGGCAGGTTTATATAGATTGGGGGCTGTCTGGCCAATTGGCTGCTAAATACAGATTTGAAGCATGCTCAGTATAAAAAAACGGAATCCAGCGCTGGATTCCGCCATTTGATGGACAGCGACGGATCCTGCAAAAACGCATACACAACACAACCCAGGTTTAAAATAATTTAAAAAAAAATAATATTAAAATATCGTGATATTCTTACCTTCCGGCGTCCACCGCAGGCTTCACGCAGCCTTCCCGATGCTCGGGATGCTGCCGACAGCTCCTGTTCTCAGAAATGCCTTGCGAGCAATGACCTGTGATGACGTAGTGGTATTGCGAGACGGCTACGTCATCGGGTCATTTCGGCAGCATCAGGAGCATCGGGAAGGCTGCAGGGGACACCGGAAGATAAGAATCACAATTTTTTTTAAATTTTATTATTTTTAACCTGGGTTGTGTTGTGTATGCGATTTTTTTTTTATTTTTTTTTTTACATCATATCTTTTTACTATTGATGCTGCATTGGCAGCATCAATACTAAAAAGAGAGAGAGAGAGTGACAGAGAATTTCCCTGATGGGAAATTCTTCCGTGCATGCTCTGTTTCAAAAGACGGCATCCGTCACTGGATTCCTGCTTTTGACAGTCAGCGACAGATCCTAAGTCTATAGGCTTCCATTATAGCCAATGACGGACAGCACAGGAGCTGAGCGATTTTCCGATGTACAATAAAAACATTCCTCTGTGCGTTGTCTCCGCCCGATGGACAGCAATTTTACGATGGATCCAGCGCACAACAGATGAAACGGAAGGCCATCCGTCACAATTTGTCGCTAATAGTGTTGAGCATTCCGATACTGCAAATATCGGGTATCGTCCAATATTAGCTGTATTGGAATTCCGATACCGAGTTCTGATACTTTTGCGATATCGGATACCAGAATCAGAAGTTCTCATAGTGCAATGATGCACTATAATGGAGTGTGGGCGGTGCGTGGGTGGAAACTGTGTGTGTGTGCGGGCGGGGTCTGTGCAAGCCTGCCGGGGGTCTGTGCGTGCCTGCAGGGGGTCTGTGTGGGCTTCCGGGGGTCTATATGGGCCTGCTAGGCTCTGTGCGGGCTGACGGGGTTCTGTGCGAGCTGCCGGGGCTCTGTGTGGGCTGTTTGGGGTCTGTACGGGCCTGCCGGGGCTCTCTGTGCGGGCTGCCGGGGCTCTGTGCGGCTTGCCAGTGGTCTGTGCGGGCCTGCAGGGGCTCTGTGCGGGCTGGCGGGGGTCTGTACGGGCCTGCTGGGGCTCTATGCGGGCTGTCGGGGCTCTGTGCGGGCTGTCGTGGCTCTGTGTGGGCTGTCGGGGCTCTGTACGGGCTGCCGGGGCTATGTGCGGGCTGCCGGGGCTCTGTGTATGGCCGGCCTCACACTAGCGAGTTTTACGGACATAAGAGCGCAGAAACTACGTCCGTAAAACTCGCATAAAATACGGCACAATTATTCTCTATGCCCCTGCTCCTATCTGCCGTATTTTCCTGATCAGTATTATACGGCTTTCTACGGCCGTAGAAAATCGCAGCATGCTGCGTTTGTCACCGTATTGCGCAAATAAAACATCAATGAAAGTCTATGGAAGCCCCAAAAATACGGATTACACACGGACCAGCAGTGTGACTTGCGAGGAATACGCAGCGGTGTTAGAGAGAAAAGCCGGCAATTCATTGCGGTGTACAGTAAAATCACACTGACCGCTTACAGTAGAATAGGTAGAATAAATGTGTACACATAGAAGAGGTATGTGTATATATATATATATATATATATATATATATATATATATATATATATATATATATATATATATATATATATATATATATATATATATATATATATATATATATATATATATATATATATATATATATATATATATGTCAGTGAGACACATATATGTATATATATTATTACTTCATCCAGCGCGATATAGCAGAAAGCCGGTAATTCAATTACCGGCTTTTGCTTTCTCCTTCCTAAACCCGACATGATATGAGACCTGGTTTACATACAGTAAACCATCTCATATCCCCATTTTTTTTGCATATTCCACACTACTAATGTTAGTAGTGTGTCTATGCAAAATTTGGCCGTTCTAGCTAGTAAATTAAAGGGTTAAATGGCAGAAAAAATTGGCGTGGGCTCCCGCACAATTTTCTCCGCCAGAGTAGTAAAGCCAGTGACTGAGGGCAGATATTAATAGCCTGGAGAGGGTCCATGGTTATTGGCCCCCCTGGCTAAAAACATCTGCCCCCAGCCACCCCAGAAAAGGCACATCTGGAAGATGCGCCTATTCTGGCACTTGGCCACTCTCTTCCCATTCCCGTGTAGCGGTGGGATATGGGGTAATGAAGGGTTAATGTCACCTTGCTATTGTAAGGTGACATTAATCCAAATTAATAATGGAGAGGCGTCAATTATGACACCTATCCATTATTAATCCAATACTAGTAAAGGGTTAAAAAAAAACACACACACACATTATTAAAAATTAATTTAATGAAAAAATCACAAAGGTTGTTGTATTAATTTATTCTACTCTCAATCCACTCACTGAAGACCCTCGATCTGTAAATAAAAAATAAAAAACCAACAATATACATACCTTCCGAGGATCTGTCACATCCAACGATGTAAATCCATCTGAAGGGGTTAAAATATTTTGCAGCCACGAGCTTTGCTAATGCAACGTTGCTCAACCCCGGAGAATGTAGGTAAAGTAGGTCATTGACCTATATTTACCTGCATTTGCAGTGAGGCGCCCTCTGCTGGCTGTTCCTAGATCGTGGGAACTTTCCTAGAATGCTCCCTGGCTCGAGTTCATATGAGAACAACCAGCAGAGGGCGCCCTCTTATGATCTCGAGCCTGGGAGCTTTCTAGGAAAAGTTCCCATGATCTAGGAACAGCCAGCAGAGGGCGCCTCACCGCAAATGCAGGTAAATATAGGTCAATGACCTACTTTACCTACATTCTCCGGGGTTTTGCAGACATGAGCAACGTTGCATTAGCAAAGCTCGTGGCTGCAAAATATTTTAACCCCTTCAGATGGATTTACATCGTTGGACGTGACAGATCCTCGGAAGGTATGTATATTGTTGTTTGTTTTTTTTATTAACAGATCGAGGGTCTTCAGTGAGTGGATTGAGAGTAGAATAAATTGATACAACAACCTTTGTGATTTTTTCATTAAATTAATTTTTAATAATGTGTGTGTGTGTTTTTTTTAACCCTTTACTAGTATTGGATTAATAATGGATAGGTGTCATAATTGACGCCTCTCCATTATTAATTTGGATTAATGTCACCTTACAATAGCAAGGTGACATTAACCCTTCATTACCCCATATCCCACCACGGGAATGGGAAGAGAGTGGCCAAGTGTTCCAGATGTGCCTTTTCTGGGGTGGCTGGGGGCAGATGTTTTTAGCCAGGGGGGGGGGGGCAATAACCATGGACCCTCTCCAGGCTATTAATATCTGCCCTCAGTCACTGGCTTTACTACTCTGGCGGAGAAAATTGTGCGGGAGCCCACGCCAATTTTTTCCGCCATTTAACCCTTTAATTTACTAGCTAGAACGGCCAAATTTTGCAGAGACACACTACTGACATTAGTAGTGTGGAATATGCAAAAAAAAATGGGGATATGAGATGGTTTACTGTATGTAAACCAGGTCTCATATCATGTCGGGTTTAGGAAGGAGAAAGCAAAAGCCGGTAATTGAATTACCGGCTTTCTGCTATATCGCGCTGGATGAAATATTAATTTATATACGTATATGTGTCTACTGACATATATATATATATATATAAATATATATATATATATATATATATATACAGTATATATAGACAGTATATAGATATATATATTTTTTTTAACACATGGATCCCTTGTATAGCCGTATGTCGGTTTTGCAAGCCTGCGATAAAAACACGCAGTACGGATGACATACGGATTACATACGGAGGATGCCATGCGCAAAAAACGCTGAAAAACCCTGCCTACGGAGGAGCTACGGACCACTATTTTGGGGACTTTTCAGCGTATTACGGCCGTAAAAAACGGACCGTATTTTCATACGCTGAGTGTGAAGCCGGCCTATGTGTGCAGGCATTGTCCGATGGGACTACAAGTCCCATCAGACGATGCCTGCTACAGTGACATGAGATTGACACATTAGCAAATGATGGGACAGTAGCAGTCCCATCATCCGGCTAATGTGTTGAATGTAAAAAAAAAAAAAAAATACTACATACATACATACTACACACTACATACATACTACACACATACATACATACTACGTACATACTACATACTGCGTACATGCTACATACTACATACATACTACATACTGCGTACATACTACATACTACATACATATTTCATACATACTATACATACATACTACATACATGCTACATACTACATACATACTACATACATACTACATACATGCTACATACTACATACATATGGAAACAGGAACACATGGGCTACTTGCACAGTGAACAAGTCTGTATGATCATGTTCACACACCACCAAGAAACCTGAAGACACAAAAGAGAATAGTAAAACCAAAAACACTCAGTTTGAAAAAATGTTGCAGTAATCCGCAAGTGCTAGTAAAAGATGTAAAAAACAGGGTATTTGGTTGATACGTTCTTTGCAAAAAATGTATACTAAGCTGCTCTACCAATCTTCACGGTATACCCTTATCAGAGCAGTCCTAACTAATGTATGCAATCCCTATCTGATGTATTTAAAAACCTGATCATCTGTATATAACCTGTGTGAACAGGGTTCAGAGAGGAAAAAATCCATGTGTGCATACAGGGTAGAACAGCTTTTGTGCAGATAGCCCAAGAGGAGTGGTGGAACTCCCCAGTCTTGTAGACACAAGAGAACAATTATGGAAACAGGAACACATGGGCTACTTGCACAGTGAACAAGTCTGTATGATCATGTTCACACACCACCAAGAAACCTGAAGACACAAAAGAGAATAGTAAAACCAAAAACACTCAGTTTGAAAAAATGTTGCAGTAATCCGCAAGTGCTAGTAAAAGATGTAAAAAACAGGGTATTTGGTTGATACGTTTTTTGCAAAAAATGTATACTAAGCTGCTCTACCAATCTTCACGGTATACCCTTATCAGAGCAGTCCTAACTAATGTATGCAATCCCTATCTGATGTATTTAAAAACCTGATCATCTGTATATAACCTGTGTGAACAGGGTTCAGAGAGGAAAAAATCCATGTGTGCATACAGGGTAGAACAGCTTTTGTGCAGATAGCCCAAGAGGAGTGGTGGAACTCCCCAGTCTTGTAGACACAAGAGAACAATTATGGAAACAGGAACACATGGGCTACTTGCACAGTGAACAAGTCTGTATGATCATGTTCACACACCACCAAGAAACCTGAAGACACAAAAGAGAATAGTAAAACCAAAAACACTCAGTTTGAAAAAATGTTGCAGTAATCCGCAAGTGCTAGTAAAAGATGTAAAAAACAGGGTATTTGGTTGATACGTTTTTTGCAAAAAATGTATACTAAGCTGCTCTACCAATCTTCACGGTATACCCTTATCAGAGCAGTCCTAACTAATGTATGCAATCCCTATCTGATGTATTTAAAAACCTGATCATCTGTATATAACCTGTGTGAACAGGGTTCAGAGAGGAAAAAATCCATGTGTGCATACAGGGTAGAACAGCTTTTGTGCAGATAGCCCAAGAGGAGTGGTGGAACTCCCCAGTCTTGTAGACACAAGAGAACAATTATGGAAACAGGAACACATGGGCTACTTGCACAGTGAACAAGTCTGTATGATCATGTTCACACACCACCAAGAAACCTGAAGACACAAAAGAGAATAGTAAAACCAAAAACACTCAGTTTGAAAAAATGTTGCAGTAATCCGCAAGTGCTAGTAAAAGATGTAAAAAACAGGGTATTTGGTTGATACGTTTTTTGCAAAAAATGTATACTAAGCTGCTCTACCAATCTTCACGGTATACCCTTATCAGAGCAGTCCTAACTAATGTATGCAATCCCTATCTGATGTATTTAAAAACCTGATCATCTGTATATAACCTGTGTGAACAGGGTTCAGAGAGGAAAAAATCCATGTGTGCATACAGGGTAGAACAGCTTTTGTGCAGATAGCCCAAGAGGAGTGGTGGAACTCCCCAGTCTTGTAGACACAAGAGAACAATTATGGAAACAGGAACACATGGGCTACTTGCACAGTGAACAAGTCTGTATGATCATGTTCACACACCACCAAGAAACCTGAAGACACAAAAGAGAATAGTAAAACCAAAAACACTCAGTTTGAAAAAATGTTGCAGTAATCCGCAAGTGCTAGTAAAAGATGTAAAAAACAGGGTATTTGGTTGATACGTTTTTTGCAAAAAATGTATACTAAGCTGCTCTACCAATCTTCACGGTATACCCTTATCAGAGCAGTCCTAACTAATGTATGCAATCCCTATCTGATGTATTTAAAAACCTGATCATCTGTATATAACCTGTGTGAACAGGGTTCAGAGAGGAAAAAATCCATGTGTGCATACAGGGTAGAACAGCTTTTGTGCAGATAGCCCAAGAGGAGTGGTGGAACTCCCCAGTCTTGTAGACACAAGAGAACAATTATGGAAACAGGAACACATGGGCTACTTGCACAGTGAACAAGTCTGTATGATCATGTTCACACACCACCAAGAAACCTGAAGACACAAAAGAGAATAGTAAAACCAAAAACACTCAGTTTGAAAAAATGTTGCAGTAATCCGCAAGTGCTAGTAAAAGATGTAAAAAACAGGGTATTTGGTTGATACGTTTTTTGCAAAAAATGTATACTAAGCTGCTCTACCAATCTTCACGGTATACCCTTATCAGAGCAGTCCTAACTAATGTATGCAATCCCTATCTGATGTATTTAAAAACCTGATCATCTGTATATAACCTGTGTGAACAGGGTTCAGAGAGGAAAAAATCCATGTGTGCATACAGGGTAGAACAGCTTTTGTGCAGATAGCCCAAGAGGAGTGGTGGAACTCCCCAGTCTTGTAGACACAAGAGAACAATTATGGAAACAGGAACACATGGGCTACTTGCACAGTGAACAAGTCTGTATGATCATGTTCACACACCACCAAGAAACCTGAAGACACAAAAGAGAATAGTAAAACCAAAAACACTCAGTTTGAAAAAATGTTGCAGTAATCCGCAAGTGCTAGTAAAAGATGTAAAAAACAGGGTATTTGGTTGATACGTTTTTTGCAAAAAATGTATACTAAGCTGCTCTACCAATCTTCACGGTATACCCTTATCAGAGCAGTCCTAACTAATGTATGCAATCCCTATCTGATGTATTTAAAAACCTGATCATCTGTATATAACCTGTGTGAACAGGGTTCAGAGAGGAAAAAATCCATGTGTGCATACAGGGTAGAACAGCTTTTGTGCAGATAGCCCAAGAGGAGTGGTGGAACTCCCCAGTCTTGTAGACACAAGAGAACAATTATGGAAACAGGAACACATGGGCTACTTGCACAGTGAACAAGTCTGTATGATCATGTTCACACACCACCAAGAAACCTGAAGACACAAAAGAGAATAGTAAAACCAAAAACACTCAGTTTGAAAAAATGTTGCAGTAATCCGCAAGTGCTAGTAAAAGATGTAAAAAACAGGGTATTTGGTTGATACGTTTTTTGCAAAAAATGTATACTAAGCTGCTCTACCAATCTTCACGGTATACCCTTATCAGAGCAGTCCTAACTAATGTATGCAATCCCTATCTGATGTATTTAAAAACCTGATCATCTGTATATAACCTGTGTGAACAGGGTTCAGAGAGGAAAAAATCCATGTGTGCATACAGGGTAGAACAGCTTTTGTGCAGATAGCCCAAGAGGAGTGGTGGAACTCCCCAGTCTTGTAGACACAAGAGAACAATTATGGAAACAGGAACACATGGGCTACTTGCACAGTGAACAAGTCTGTATGATCATGTTCACACACCACCAAGAAACCTGAAGACACAAAAGAGAATAGTAAAACCAAAAACACTCAGTTTGAAAAAATGTTGCAGTAATCCGCAAGTGCTAGTAAAAGATGTAAAAAACAGGGTATTTGGTTGATACGTTTTTTGCAAAAAATGTATACTAAGCTGCTCTACCAATCTTCACGGTATACCCTTATCAGAGCAGTCCTAACTAATGTATGCAATCCCTATCTGATGTATTTAAAAACCTGATCATCTGTATATAACCTGTGTGAACAGGGTTCAGAGAGGAAAAAATCCATGTGTGCATACAGGGTAGAACAGCTTTTGTGCAGATAGCCCAAGAGGAGTGGTGGAACTCCCCAGTCTTGTAGACACAAGAGAACAATTATGGAAACAGGAACACATGGGCTACTTGCACAGTGAACAAGTCTGTATGATCATGTTCACACACCACCAAGAAACCTGAAGACACAAAAGAGAATAGTAAAACCAAAAACACTCAGTTTGAAAAAATGTTGCAGTAATCCGCAAGTGCTAGTAAAAGATGTAAAAAACAGGGTATTTGGTTGATACGTTTTTTGCAAAAAATGTATACTAAGCTGCTCTACCAATCTTCACGGTATACCCTTATCAGAGCAGTCCTAACTAATGTATGCAATCCCTATCTGATGTATTTAAAAACCTGATCATCTGTATATAACCTGTGTGAACAGGGTTCAGAGAGGAAAAAATCCATGTGTGCATACAGGGTAGAACAGCTTTTGTGCAGATAGCCCAAGAGGAGTGGTGGAACTCCCCAGTCTTGTAGACACAAGAGAACAATTATGGAAACAGGAACACATGGGCTACTTGCACAGTGAACAAGTCTGTATGATCATGTTCACACACCACCAAGAAACCTGAAGACACAAAAGAGAATAGTAAAACCAAAAACACTCAGTTTGAAAAAATGTTGCAGTAATCCGCAAGTGCTAGTAAAAGATGTAAAAAACAGGGTATTTGGTTGATACGTTTTTTGCAAAAAATGTATACTAAGCTGCTCTACCAATCTTCACGGTATACCCTTATCAGAGCAGTCCTAACTAATGTATGCAATCCCTATCTGATGTATTTAAAAACCTGATCATCTGTATATAACCTGTGTGAACAGGGTTCAGAGAGGAAAAAATCCATGTGTGCATACAGGGTAGAACAGCTTTTGTGCAGATAGCCCAAGAGGAGTGGTGGAACTCCCCAGTCTTGTAGACACAAGAGAACAATTATGGAAACAGGAACACATGGGCTACTTGCACAGTGAACAAGTCTGTATGATCATGTTCACACACCACCAAGAAACCTGAAGACACAAAAGAGAATAGTAAAACCAAAAACACTCAGTTTGAAAAAATGTTGCAGTAATCCGCAAGTGCTAGTAAAAGATGTAAAAAACAGGGTATTTGGTTGATACGTTTTTTGCAAAAAATGTATACTAAGCTGCTCTACCAATCTTCACGGTATACCCTTATCAGAGCAGTCCTAACTAATGTATGCAATCCCTATCTGATGTATTTAAAAACCTGATCATCTGTATATAACCTGTGTGAACAGGGTTCAGAGAGGAAAAAATCCATGTGTGCATACAGGGTAGAACAGCTTTTGTGCAGATAGCCCAAGAGGAGTGGTGGAACTCCCCAGTCTTGTAGACACAAGAGAACAATTATGGAAACAGGAACACATGGGCTACTTGCACAGTGAACAAGTCTGTATGATCATGTTCACACACCACCAAGAAACCTGAAGACACAAAAGAGAATAGTAAAACCAAAAACACTCAGTTTGAAAAAATGTTGCAGTAATCCGCAAGTGCTAGTAAAAGATGTAAAAAACAGGGTATTTGGTTGATACGTTTTTTGCAAAAAATGTATACTAAGCTGCTCTACCAATCTTCACGGTATACCCTTATCAGAGCAGTCCTAACTAATGTATGCAATCCCTATCTGATGTATTTAAAAACCTGATCATCTGTATATAACCTGTGTGAACAGGGTTCAGAGAGGAAAAAATCCATGTGTGCATACAGGGTAGAACAGCTTTTGTGCAGATAGCCCAAGAGGAGTGGTGGAACTCCCCAGTCTTGTAGACACAAGAGAACAATTATGGAAACAGGAACACATGGGCTACTTGCACAGTGAACAAGTCTGTATGATCATGTTCACACACCACCAAGAAACCTGAAGACACAAAAGAGAATAGTAAAACCAAAAACACTCAGTTTGAAAAAATGTTGCAGTAATCCGCAAGTGCTAGTAAAAGATGTAAAAAACAGGGTATTTGGTTGATACGTTTTTTGCAAAAAATGTATACTAAGCTGCTCTACCAATCTTCACGGTATACCCTTATCAGAGCAGTCCTAACTAATGTATGCAATCCCTATCTGATGTATTTAAAAACCTGATCATCTGTATATAACCTGTGTGAACAGGGTTCAGAGAGGAAAAAATCCATGTGTGCATACAGGGTAGAACAGCTTTTGTGCAGATAGCCCAAGAGGAGTGGTGGAACTCCCCAGTCTTGTAGACACAAGAGAACAATTATGGAAACAGGAACACATGGGCTACTTGCACAGTGAACAAGTCTGTATGATCATGTTCACACACCACCAAGAAACCTGAAGACACAAAAGAGAATAGTAAAACCAAAAACACTCAGTTTGAAAAAATGTTGCAGTAATCCGCAAGTGCTAGTAAAAGATGTAAAAAACAGGGTATTTGGTTGATACGTTTTTTGCAAAAAATGTATACTAAGCTGCTCTACCAATCTTCACGGTATACCCTTATCAGAGCAGTCCTAACTAATGTATGCAATCCCTATCTGATGTATTTAAAAACCTGATCATCTGTATATAACCTGTGTGAACAGGGTTCAGAGAGGAAAAAATCCATGTGTGCATACAGGGTAGAACAGCTTTTGTGCAGATAGCCCAAGAGGAGTGGTGGAACTCCCCAGTCTTGTAGACACAAGAGAACAATTATGGAAACAGGAACACATGGGCTACTTGCACAGTGAACAAGTCTGTATGATCATGTTCACACACCACCAAGAAACCTGAAGACACAAAAGAGAATAGTAAAACCAAAAACACTCAGTTTGAAAAAATGTTGCAGTAATCCGCAAGTGCTAGTAAAAGATGTAAAAAACAGGGTATTTGGTTGATACGTTTTTTGCAAAAAATGTATACTAAGCTGCTCTACCAATCTTCACGGTATACCCTTATCAGAGCAGTCCTAACTAATGTATGCAATCCCTATCTGATGTATTTAAAAACCTGATCATCTGTATATAACCTGTGTGAACAGGGTTCAGAGAGGAAAAAATCCATGTGTGCATACAGGGTAGAACAGCTTTTGTGCAGATAGCCCAAGAGGAGTGGTGGAACTCCCCAGTCTTGTAGACACAAGAGAACAATTATGGAAACAGGAACACATGGGCTACTTGCACAGTGAACAAGTCTGTATGATCATGTTCACACACCACCAAGAAACCTGAAGACACAAAAGAGAATAGTAAAACCAAAAACACTCAGTTTGAAAAAATGTTGCAGTAATCCGCAAGTGCTACAGGTTATATACAGATGATCAGGTTTTTAAATACATCAGATAGGGATTGCATACATTAGTTAGGACTGCTCTGATAAGGGTATACCGTGAAGATTGGTAGAGCAGCTTAGTATACATTTTTTGCAAAAAACGTATCAACCAAATACCCTGTTTTTTACATCTTTTACTAGCACTTGCGGATTACTGCAACATTTTTTCAAACTGAGTGTTTTTGGTTTTACTATTCTCTTTTGTGTCTTCATACTACATACATACTACATACATACATACATACATACTACATACTACATACATACTGCATACATACTACATACAGACATATTACATACATACTACATACATACATACTACATACTACATAGATAAATATATCCTTAGATATATAATAGAAAGGCCGATGTTTCTAAGGCTACTTTCACACTTTTTAGTTTTAGTTTTTAGTTTTTTTTAGCAATCCGTCGCAATCCGTCGTTTTGGAAAAAAAAACGGATCCTGCAAATGTGCTTACAGGATGCGTTTTTTACCCATAGACTTGTATTAACAACGGATCGCGACGGATGGCCACACGTCGCGTCCGTCGTGCAAAGGATATGTCGTGTTTTGGCAGACCGTCGGCACGAAAAAACATTCAAGTGAACATTTTTTTGTCCGTCGCGTCCGCCATTGTCTACCACGCATGCGCGGCCGAAACTCCGCCCCGTCCTCCCCGGACTTCAGAATGGGCAGCGGATTCATTGAAAAACTGCATCCGCTGCCCACGTCGTGCACAAATTTCGCAACGTGCGTCAGTACGTCAGCCCGACGCATAGCGACGGACCCGTACCGACGCAAGTGTGAAAGAGACCTTAATGAGCATTGAATTTAAAAAAAAAAACAGAAAAAAAAAGCGTGGGCTCCTGCGCAATTTTCTGTGCCAGAGGGTGAAAGCTGATGGCCGGGGGCCAATATTTGCAGCCTGCTATCAATATCAGCCCGCAGCTGTCTGCGTAGCCTTTACTGGCTATTAAAATAGGGGGACCCCTAAAAAAAAAATGACATGGGGGTCCCTCTATATTTTATAGCCAGAAAGGCTATGCAGACAGCTGTCGGCTGATATTCATAGCCTAGAGAGGGGCCATGGATATTGTTCCCCCACGGCTACAAATACCAGTCCGCAGCCGCCCCAGAAATGGTGCATTTGTAAGATACGCCAATTCCAGCACTTAGCCCCTCTATTTCCACTCCCGTGTAGCGGTGGGATATGGGGTAACAAGGGGTTAATGTCACCTTGCTATTGTAAGGTGACATTAAGCCGGGTTAATAACGGAGAAGCGTCAATAAGACGCCTATCCATTATTAATCCAATAGTAATAAACGGTTAATAAAACACGCACACATTAGGAAAAAAGTATTTTAATATTCTTCATTTAACCATACTTACCATACTTCAGCGCCTGCAAAAAATGGAAAATAATAAACCGTATACTAAATGTCCGCCGTAGTCCAATTAATAACGATTGTCCCACGACGATCTCCCCTATCGAACAGTGACATCGGGTGATGTCACTGCTCTATAGGACCCTCAGTGACACACTGACAGGAGACAATGGCTCCTGAAGTGCATCACTGAGGTTACTATAGTTCAAAGTCTCACTTTATGGCAATTGTTGCATGGAAAAATTTCTCACACAGCAATGCCAAAAGTGAGACTAGGGACTATTTTTTTACAGCGGCGGAGGAATACAGTGCGGAAGGATTCCTTCCTCCCGTCATTGTGTTCCTGAAGCCCCTGGAGAGCGGTCGCATCAGCTGATGCTGCCGTTCTCATGGGAGATCGTCGTGGGACACTCGTGGATTTCTGCGCACAGGGAGTATATTGGTTGTTTGTTATTTTAATATCTTTTACAGATGACAATGGCTTCGGGGATCAAAATGACAAGTAATGGTGAGTATGCACTCTATGTTTAATGTACTGTATGTATGTATTGTATGTAATGTATGAATGTACTGTATATAGTATGTATGTACTATGTATGTAGTATGTATGCTTTTTTTCTTCATTCAACACATTAGCTGGATGATGGAACTACTACTGTCCCATCATTAGCTAATGTGTCTATCACTGTCACTGTAGCAGGCATCATCTGATGGGACTTGTAGTCCCATCGGACGATGCTTGCACACACGCACAGCCCCCCGGCAGCCTGCACAGAGTTCCGGCAGCCCACACAGAGCCCGGCAGCCCGCACAGACCCGGTAGCCCGCACAGAGCCCGCCCGCACACGCAGACATGCACAGTGTCCGCCCACGCACCGCCCACACTCTTCCCCCCTCCGGAACAGGATGTAGAAGGACAGAAAGGGTTTACATTCCAATATTTGTGTCCCATTGACTTGCATTGGTATCGGGTATCGGTATCGGCGATATCTGATATTTTTTGGATATCAACCGATCCAATCCGATACCGATACTTCTGGATATCGGAAGGTATTGCTCATCCCTAGTCGCTAATACAAGTCTATGAGAAAAAAACAGATCCAGCAGAAGCATTTGCTGGATCCGTTTTTTTTCACAAAACGAATCATTGTGACGGAAAATGAAAGACTGAAGTGTGAAAAAGGCCTTAGAGGGCAAGCAGTAGCCTTAGGACAAGCACTAGATTTTTCTGGAAAACTTATGTATTTTGTCAAATATTTTGATTTTGCAAATATACAAAGGCATTTTAGTCTAGATCACCAGACAATGATGTTATGTGACATACTAGCCATGTTAAAAGGAAATTTGAGTTTGCCAATTTTTTTTAAGCAGTTATATAGCACACTTCAAAACATAGCTATTGGGTGTTTGCAACATGAGCCCCTTGCTTTTCTTCCACTATGAATGTACTGATTAATTTGTTCATGAACAAACAATGTTACCAATTGCTCCTTTTACTCAAAAGATATCATGTTTCTGTATTTGAATGATCCAATACATTAGCACTTGGATGAAAGCGTACATTAACATCTTGAATAAACACTGCATGAATTTTGATTTGCATTTGTCTACAGACATATGTCTGCCATATTTAGATGCATCGTGCAAGCTTATTTTGCTTTTGTAAAATTATTACCGTAATTATAATTTGAAGACCTTATTACTAGATATATCTTGCAAAGATTTTACAAACCTATATACTAAAATATAAGATAGTTTAGAACAGTAATCTTGCTAGGTCCTGTTTATTCTGCTAACTACTGTATATGCCAGTCTACTCTTAAGTACCCATGTATCTTAGGCTACTTTCACACTAGCGCCGTTCGACGCACGTCACAATGCGTCGTTTTGAAGAAAAAACGCATCCTGCAAAGTTGCCTGCAGGATGCGTTTTTTTCTCCATAGACTTTCATTAGCGAAGCATTGCGATGGATTGAAACATGTTGCATCCGTCGTGCGAAGGATGTGACGTGTTTTTGCTGTCCGTCGGGACAAAAAAAAGTTGCTTGCAACGTTTTTTTGTCCGTCGGGTCCGCTTTTTCCGACCGCGCATGCGCGTCCGGAACTCCGCCCCCTCCTCCCCGGACCTTACAATGGGGCAGCAGATGCGTTGTAAAACTGCATCCGCTGCCCCCGTTGTGCTTTTACTTCACAGCATGCGACGGTACGTCGGCCCGACACACTGCGACGGGCCTGTACCAACGTTAGTGTGAAAGTAGCCTAATGCAGCTCCTTAACTACAGTAGACCACATCATTATCACTAGAAAATAAATAATAATAATATTGGAAAACCTAATAGTGCCAAACCAAATCAGACAGACATGTTACATTATTGTAAAAAAGAATGTTGCTACTGATATATTTAACTATTTACATAACAAAATAGAAAACAGTGCTGCAAAGGGCAGCTCCAGTGTATCTAAACAAGTGGAGACTCCAGTGGTACCCCCTTCTGTTTTGCTCACCTTATGGCCGGCGTCACACTAGCGAGTTTTACGGACGTATGAGAGGCGCAGAAAATACGGATTCGGATTGCACACGGTACAATGATTCTCTATGGCCCAGCTCCTATCTGCCATATTTTACGGATCCGTATTATACGGTATTGTACGGCCGTAAAAAAACGCAGCATGCTGCGTTTGTCACTGTATTGCGCAAAAAAAGCCACTGAAGGTCTATGGGAGCGCAAAAATATGGATTACACATGGATCATGCGTGTGACTTGCGAGAAATACGCAGAGGTGTTCTATAGAAAAGCCGGCAATTCAGCACGGTGTACAGTAAAATCACACTGAAAGACTAGCATAGAATAGGTAGAATAAATGTGTACACATAGTATAGGTGTGTGTATGTATGTATGTATATACCAAGAATGAACACCAGGCCATAACATATGAAAAAAATACAAACTTTATTTTGAACATATCTAAAACCATATACCACACATAAAATTATGGAGCAACCAAAATACAGAGACAACCAACAGGTATGACTGGAACAGTGGCAAAGAACTATATATATATATAAAAGGAGTAACCTTCCAATCAATCATATAGTGCGTATAGACACACCCGCAAGAAAGAAAAAAAAAAAATCCTGCAGGTGTAGCCAGTAGTATCCCCAATGCAGCGGTCATAGATGACAATGCCCAAAGATTATTTAAATAGAATATAAGAAATATGTATGTATTAATGTTAAATATATTAAAAGACTAACAGGGAATAAATATATCTTAGTAACAAGTGCAATGTCACCGACAGCCGCAGCATCATGGACAACCACCGTGCAGTCACCAAAATGTTCACAGTACATATAGAGGAAGGACCATAGTTACCAAATGTAAGCCACCAGTCAGGGACCCACGACACCCGACGCGCGTTTCGCTGAGGAAAGCTTCGTCGTGGGAGCCCACGCCAGTTTTTTCCGCGATTTAACCCTTTATTTTACCAGCTAGAGTGCCCAAATTTAGCACATACACACTACTAACATTAGTAGTAAGGAATATGCAAAAAAAGGGATATGAAAAGGTTTACTGTATGTAAACCATGTCTCATATCATGTCGGGTTTGTGAAGGAGATAGCAAAAGCCAGCAATTGAATTACCGGCTTCTCTGCTATCTAGCACTGTATGAAATATATATATATATACTGTTTTAACAAATATTTGAGCCCATGGATCCATTGTATGTCCGTTTTGCAAGCCGGCGAGAAAATCTCGCAGTACGGATACCATACGGATTACATACGGAGGATGACATGCGCAAAATATGCTGCCACACCCTGCCTACGGATGACATACGGATCACTATTTTGGTAACATTTCTGCGTATTACAGCCGTAAAAAACGGACAGTATTTTCGTACGCCTAGTGTGAAGCCGGCATATGAGTTTCTGTTCTTGGCATAACACCTCCATGTGCAAATAATCTAATAAGAAGCTAATGTCTGTCTACCATTTTGCAAACAGAAGAGGAATGAGGGAAAATGAAGACTATCTTGACTGCGCTGCTTAGAAAAACATTCCAGTAAATCTTGGATTGTTGCTTAAAAAACTTATATTAAGTGCTAACTAAATAATTAATGCCCTATGAGAATATATCAGCATCTTCAGGATAATGCTTTTTGTCTTTATTTGTCCTGAGGAAGAGACAAGTACGGTTTCATACAGCTTATATGTTTTAGCACACAATAAAGGATCCACTAGAGCTTTTCACAAAACAGTAACGTCAATAAATCGTTCATTTTCCAGTTCTTTCCTTTGCACTACTGATACATTTGTCACCTTCTAAGCCACTTCAAAATAACTCAATCATGATAGAACGCTTCAATAAGAACTTAAAGGCTCACTGGTACTGTATGTGAGGGGAGATATGTGTCACAAAGATTGCTTTCTTCCGTGATCTGAAACTCATAAATTTCTCTCCAGCATGCTATGTGCTGAATGGGTTAACCAGCCATGATAAGGAACTGGGTTTTTGTGAGCAGGCTAGAGATGGGCGGGACACCTACTCACCCTATCCCCACCTAAAAGGTGTGGCTGGGAAAGTAAATATGCATCCACTGTTTTTTTTTTCTGTTTTGTGTGTTTGGAAAGGAGGTCTCCAGACTGTAGCTCCAGGTGGAGCTGAAGGCTTGGGGAGACATGGGACAACATCCAAGACACTGGTATCCATTTAGCAGTTCCTCAACACCTTAAACATATTCTGGAGATTTTTGTTTTCCTAAGAAGCTTTCACAGATTCACTTGAAGCTTTTCCAAGATCTCAATTCCTTATCATTTAGAGTTCTTTCAAACATCATCTCTCATAAGCTCTCTGATCTAAGGACTAGCAAATACCCCTTCCTTCAGTTTTGCTGGTGAAATGCTGGAGACTTTATGTGGAATGTACTGGAACCCTTGTGAATTTTTCTTTGCCTTGGTTTTCACAAAGTTTTTAATCAATCCCAACTTTATATGTAGTGGAGGAAGAAAGATTTTTGCTGGAGCAACTAAAGAACATTGTCTCTACCTGGAGCATAGAAGTTTCTCTGTCCCCAATCACGACGAACATAATGCTCTACTGTATTTCTACTGTCCCAAAAACACAAGAAGCAGCAAAATTTTGTGAAATCTCCTTGCATTCCCATTTGCAGGCCAATCACTTTCAAATCTCCACAGATATTCCATTGATGATGATTATATTGTATAGCATCTAGTGATGAGCGAGTATACTCGTTGCTTGGGTTTTCCCGGGCATGCTCGGGTGGTCTCTGAGTATTTTGGCGTGCTCGGGGATTTAGTTTGTCAACGCAGCTGCATTATTTGCGGTTGTTAGACAGCTTCAATACATGTGGGGATTGCCTGTTTGTTAGGCAATCTGTTATGAACTGGTGGTTTAGGAGCAACATGGGACGAGCTCTGAAGGAGGTGGTACCTGTACTGGCCGCAGTCCCTAAGCTCAACACAACACTAGAAGTAGCCATGGGATGCTCCTGTCACTCCCTAGGCACCTCGTCACAGCCTGAGAACTAACTACCCCTAAAGATAGAAACAGGAAAACTATCTTGCCTCAGAGAAAATCCCCAAAGGATAGATAGCCCCCCATAAGTAATGACTGTGAGTGGAGAGGGAAAAGACATACGTAGAATGAAACCAGGATGTAGCACAGGAGGCCAGTCTAGCTAGATAGATAGGACAGGACGGAATACTGTGCGGTCAGTATTAAAAACTACAAAAATCCACACAGAGTTTACAAAAATCTCCACACCTGACTCAAGGTGTGGAGGGTAAATCTGCTTCCGAGAGCTTCCAGCTTAACAGAATTAATCCAAGCTGGACAAAACATAGAATGCACAGAACGAATAAGTCCACAACATGTGGACAGAAAAGAGCAAAGAAAGGATTTATCTTTGCTGAACTGGACAGGATATCAGGGAAATCCAAGAGAGATGTGAATCCAACCAGGAACCATTGACAAGTGGCACAAGCTGAAGGAAAGAGCCAGGCTAAATAGCCGAGCAGAAAAGACAATCAGTGGAAGCAGCTGCTGACTGCTAAATCCAAGGAGCAGCCATACCACTTAAAACCACCGGAGGGAGCCCAAGAGCAGAACTCACAAAAGTGCCACTTACAACCACCGGAGGGAGCCCAAGAGCGGAATTCACAACAGTACCCCCCCCCCTTGAGGAGGGGTCACCGAAGCCTCACCAGAGCCCCCAGGCCGATCAGGACGAGCCAAGTGAAAAGCACGAACCAAATTGGCGGCATGGACATCGGAGGCAACAACCCAAGAATTATCCTCCTGGCAATAACCCTTCCACTTGACAAGATACTGAAGCCTCCGCCTTGAAAAACGAGAATGCGAAATTTTCTCAACTTCATATTCCAACTCTCCCTCAACCAACACCGGGGCAGGAGGATCAACCGAGGGAACAACGGGCACCACATATCTCCGTAACAAAGATCTATGGAAAACATTATGAATGGCAAAAGAGGCTGGAAGGGCCAAACGAAAAGACACCGGATTGATAATTTCAGAAATCTTATAAGGACCAATAAACCGAGGCTTAAACTTAGGGGAAGAAACCTTCATAGGAACATGACGAGAAGACAACCAAACCAAATCTCCCACACGAAGTCGGGGACCAACACACCGACGGCGGTTAGCAAAACGTTGAGCCTTTTCCTGAGACAACGTCAAATTGTTTACCACATGAGTCCAAATCTGCTGCAGCCTGTCCACCACAGAATCCACACCAGGACAATCAGAAGGCTCAACCTGCCCTGAAGAAAATCGAGGATGAAAACCAAAATTACAAAAGAAAGGTGAAACCAAAGTAGCCGAACTAGCCCTATTATTAAGGGCAAACTCGGCCAACGGCAAGAAAACCACCCAATCATCCTGATCAGCAGACACATAGCATCTCAAATAGGTTTCCAAGGTCTGATTAGTTCGCTCAGTTTGACCATTAGTCTGAGGATGAAACGCCGAAGAAAAAGACAAATCAATGCCCATCCTAGCACAAAAGGCCCGCCAAAACCTAGAGACAAACTGAGAACCTCTGTCAGACACAATATTCTCCGGAATGCCATGCAAACGAACCACATGCTGAAAAAACAATGGAACCAAATCTGAGGAGGAAGGCAACTTAGGCAAAGGTACCAGATGGACCATTTTAGAGAACCGGTCACAAACCACCCAGATAACAGACATCTTCTGGGAAACAGGGAGATCCGAAATAAAATCCATGGAAATATGCGTCCAGGGCCTCTCAGGGACCGGCAAAGGCAAAAGCAACCCACTAGCGCGGGAACAGCAAGGCTTGGCCCGGGCGCAAGTCCCACAGGACTGCACAAAAGCACGCACATCCCGCGACAAGGAAGGCCACCAAAAGGACCTAGCAACCAAATCTCTGGTACCAAAAATCCCAGGATGACCAGCCAACGCTGAACAATGAACCTCAGAAATCACCTTACTTGTCCATCTATCAGGAACAAACAGCTTCCCCACTGGACAGCGGTCAGGTTTATCAGCCTGAAATTCCTGAAGCACCCGCCGCAAATCAGGGGAGATAGCAGAAAGAATCACCTCTTCCTTAAGAATGCCAACCGGCTCAAGGACTCCAGGAGAATCAGGCAAAAAACTCCTAGAGAGGGCATCAGCCTTAACATTCTTAGATCCCGGAAGATACGAAACCACAAAATCAAAACGGGAGAAAAACAGGGACCATCAAGCCTGTCTAGGATTCAGCCGCTTGGCCGACTCGAGGTAAATCAGATTCTTATGATCAGTCAAGACCACAACGCGGTGCTTAGCTCCCTCAAGCCAATGTCGCCACTCCTCAAATGCCCACTTCATAGCCAACAACTCCCGATTGCCGACATCATAATTGCGTTCCGCAGGCGAAAACTTTCTGGAAAAAAAAGCACACGGTTTCATCAAAGAACCATCAGAATCCCTCTGAGACAAAACGGCCCCTGCCCCAATCTCAGAAGCGTCAACCTCAACCTGAAAAGGAAGAGAAACATCCGGCTGATGCAACAAAAGGGCAGAAGTAAATCTGCGTTTAAGCTCCCGAAAGGCCTCAACAGCTGCAGATGACCAATTCGTCACATCAGCGCCTTTCTTCGTCAAATCAGTAAGGGGCTTAACCACACTGGAAAAGTTGGCAATGAAACGGCGATAGAAATTAGCAAAGCCCAAAAATTTTTGAAGGCTCTTCACAGATGTGGGTTGAATCCAGTCATGAATAGCTTGGACCTTAACAGGATCCATTGCCATAGACGAGGGAGAAAAAATAAAACCCAAAAAAGAGACCTTCTGAACTCCGAATAGGCACTTAGACGCCTTCACAAATAAAGCATTATCACGAAGGATCTGGAATACCATCCTGACCTGCTTCACATGAGACTCCCAATCATCGGAAAAAATCAAAATATCATCCAAATATACAACCATGAATTTATCAAGATAATTGCGGAAAATATCATGCATGAAAGATTGGAACACAGATGGAGCATTAGAGAGCCCGAATGGCATCACGAGTAGTGTTGAGCATTCCGATACCGCAAGTATCGGGTATCGGCCGATACTTGCGGTATCGGAATTCCGATACCGAGATCCGATATTTTTGTGATATCGGGTATCGGTATCGGAAGTGTAAAATAAAGAATTAAAATAAAAAATATTGTTATATTCACCTCTCCGGCGGCCCCTGGACATCAGCGGGAGGATCCGGCGTCCGGCACGGCTTCTTTCTTCAAAATGCGCGCCTTTAGGACCTGTGGTATGACGTCCCGGCTTCTGATTGGTCGCGTGCCGCCCATGTGACCGCCACGCGACCAATCAGAAGCCGCGACGTCATTCCTCAGCTAAAGTCCTAGAATGAGCGCCTTCTAGGACCTGAGGAATGACGTCGCGGCTTCTGATTGGTCGCGTGGCGGTCACATGGGCGGCACGCGACCAATCAGAAGCCGGGACGTCATTCCACAGGTCCTGAAGGCGCGCATTTTGAAGAAAGAAGCCGTGCCGGACGCCGGATCCTCCCGCTGATGTCCAGGGGCCGCCGGAGAGGTGAATATAACAATATTTTTTATTTTAATTCTTTATTTTACACTTTAATATGGATCCCAGGGCCTGAAGGAGAGTTTCCTCTCCTTCAGACCCTGGGATCCATGAGGATACATTCCGATACTTGATGTCCCATTGACTTGTATTGGTATCGGATATCGGTATCGGCGATATCCGATATTTTTCGGGTATCGGCCGATACTATCCGATACCGATACTTTCAAGTATCGGACGGTATCGCTCAACACTAATCACGAGGTATTCAAAATGGCCTTCGGGCGTATTAAATGCAGTTTTCCATTCGTCACCCTGTTTAATACGAACAAGATTATATGCCCCTCGAAGGTCAATCTTATTAAACCAACTAGCCTGTTATGATTAGGTAATTCAGAACCACAAAGAACCTTGAAGTTCAGAGCACACAAAGTGACCTGACAATAACCAAAAGACATAGGACGAGCTCTGAGACGTGGGAACTCTGCTGACCGCAATCCCTAATCCTATCCAACCACACTAGAGGCAGCCGTGGATTGCGCCTAACGCTCCCTATGCAACTCGACACAGCCTGAGAAACTAGCTAGGCCTAAGATAGAAAAATAAGCCTACCTTGCCTCAGAGAAATACCCCAAAGGAAAAGGCAGCCCCCCACATTTAACCCCTTCCCGACCTTTGACGCCACGTAGGCGTCATGAAAGTCGGTGCCAATCCGACCCATGACGCCTATGCGGCGTCATGGAAAGATCGCGTCCCTGCAGACCGGGTGAAAGGGTTAACTCCCATTTCACCCGATCTGCAGGGACAGGGGGAGTGGTAGTTTAGCCCAGGGGGGGTGGCTTCACCCCCTCGTGGCTACGATCGCTCTGATTGGCTGTTGAAAGTGAAACTGCCAATCAGAGCGATTTGTAATATTTCACCCATTATAACGGGTGAAATATTACAATCCAGCCATGGCCGATGCTGCAATATCATCGGCCATGGCTGGAAATACTAGTGTGCCCCCACCCCACACCTCCGATCGCCCCCCCAGCCCTCTCGATCTGGCCGGTACACTGCTCCGGCTCCCCTCCGTCCAGTGCTCCGCTCCCCCCCCCGTGCTCGTGTCCGCTCCCCCCGTGCTCCAATCACCCCCCCGTGCTCCAATCACCCCCCCTGCACTCCGATCCACCCCCCCCCGTGCTCCGTTCCACCCCCCCGTGCTCCGTTACAGCCCCCCCGTGCTCCGTTCCACGCCCCCCGCGCTCCGTTCCACCCCTCCCGCGCTCCGATTCCCCCCCCCCCCGTGCTCCGATCCCCCCCCCCGTGGTCCCCCCCCCACCCTATCATACTTACCGATCCAGCCGTGGTCCCGTCCGTCTTCTCCCGGGCGCCGCCATCTTCCAAAATGGCGGGCGCATGCGCAGTGCGCCCGCCGAATCTGCCGGCCGGCAGATTCGTTCCAAAGTGCATTTTGATCACTGAGATATAATCTATCTCAGTGATCAAAATAAAAAAAATAATAAATGACCCCCCCCCTTTGTCACCCCCATAGGTAGGGACAATAAAAAA
This sequence comes from Ranitomeya imitator, assembly GCF_032444005.1. Lineage (NCBI taxonomy): Eukaryota > Metazoa > Chordata > Amphibia > Anura > Dendrobatidae > Ranitomeya > Ranitomeya imitator. The sequence goes on from NC_091284.1 coordinate 614,441,692, forward strand.
ATAAAGAAATTTGGTTTTTTTCCACTAATGTTAGAATAGGGTTAGGGTTAGGGGTAGGGTTAGGGTTAGGGGTAGGGTTAGGGGTAGGGTTAGGGGTAGGGCTAGGGTTAGGGGTAGGGTTAGGGGTAGGGTTAGGGTTAGGGGTAGGGTTAGGGCTAGGGTTAGGGCTAGGGTTAGGGTTAGGAATGTGCACACGTATTCTGGTCCTCTGCGGATTTTTCCGCTGCGGATTTGATAAATCCGCAGTGCTAAACCGCTGCGGATTTATGGCGGATTTACCGCGTTTTTTTCTGCGCATTTCACTGCGGTTTTACAATTGCGATTTTCTATTGGAGCAGTTGTAAAACCGCTGCGGAATCCGCACAAAGAAGTGACATGCTGTGGAATGTAAACCGCTGCGTTTCCGTGCAGTTTTTCCGCAGCATGTGTACAGCGATTTTTGTTTCCCGTAGGTTTACATTGAACTGTACACTCATGGGAAACTGCTGCGGATCCGCAGCGTTTTCCGCAGCGTGTGCACATACCTTTAGAATTAGGCTATGTGCACACGGTGCGGATTTGGCTGCGGATTCGCAGCAGTGTTCCATCAGGTTTACAGTACCATGTAAACATATGAAAAACCAAATCCGCTGTGCCCGTGGTGCGGAAAATACCGCGCGGAAACGCTGCGTTGTATTTTCCGCAGCATGTCAATTCTTTGTGCGGATTCCGCAGCGTTTTACACCTGTTCCTCAATAGGAATCCGCAGGTGAAATCCGCACAAAAAACACTGGAAATCCGCGGAAAATCCGCAGGTAAAACACAGTGCCTTTTACCCGCAGATTTTTCAAAAATGGTGCGGAAATATCTCACACGAATCCGCAACGTGGGCACATAGCCTTAGGGTTAGGGTTGGAATTAGGGTTGTGGTTAGGGTTAGGGGTGTGTTGGGGTTAGTGTTGTGGTTAGGGGTGTGTTGGGGTTAGGGTTGTGATTAGGATTATGGCTACAGTTGGGATTAGGGTTAGGGGTGTGTTGGGGTTAGTGTTGGAGTTAGAATTGAGGGGTTACCACTGTTTAGGCACATCAGGGGTCTCCAAACGCAACATGGCGCCACCATTGATTCCAGCCAATCTCGTATTCAAAAAGTCAAATGGTGCTCCCTCACTTCCGAGCCCTGACGTGTGCCCAAACAGTGGTTTACCCCCACATATGGGGTACCAGCATACTCAGGACAAACTGCGCAACAATTACTGGGGTCCAATTTCTCCTGTTACCCTTGTGAATCTAAAAAAATGCTTGCTAAAACATAATTTTTGAGGAAAGAAAAATGATTTTTTATTTTCACGGCTCTGCGTTGTAAACGTCTGTGAAGCACTTGGGGGTTCAAAGTGCTCACCACATATCTAGATAAGTTCCTTGGGGGGTCTAGTTTCTAAAATGGGGTCACTTGTGGGGGGTTTCTACTGTTTAGGCACACCAGGGGCTCTGCAAACGCAACGTGACACCCGCAGACCATTCCATCAAAGTCTGCATTTCAAAAGTCACTACTTCCCTTCTGAACCCCGACGTGTGCCCAAACAGTGGTTTACCCCCACATATGGGGTATCAGCGTACTCAGGAGAAACTGGACAACAACTTTTGGGGTCCAATTTCTCCTGTAACCCTTGGGAAAATAAAAAATTCTGGGCTAAATAATTATTTTTGAGGAAAGAAAACGTATTTATTATTTTCACGGCTCTGCATTATAAACTTCTATGAAGCACTTGGGGGTTCAAAGTGCTCACCACACATCTAGATAAGTTCCTTTCAGGGTCTAGTTTCCAAAATGGGGTCACTTGTGGGGGGTTTCTACTGTTTAGGCACATCAGGGGCTCTGCAAACGCAACGTGACGCCCGCAGAGCATTCCATCAAAGTCTGCATTTCAAAACGTCACTACTTCAATTCCAAGCCCCGGCATGTGCCCAAACAGTAGTTTACCCCCACATATGGGGTATCACCGTACTCAGGAGAAACTGGACAACAAATATTGGGGTCAAATTTCTCCTGTTACCCTTGGGAAAATAAAAAATTCTGGGCTAAATAATTATTTTTGAGGAAAGAAAACGTATTTATTATTTTCACGGCTCTGCATTATAAACTTCTATGAAGCACTTGGGGGTTCAAAGTGCTCACCACACATCTAGATAAGTTCCTTTGGGGGTCTAGTTTCCAAAATGGGGTCACTTGTGGGGGGTTTCTACTGTTAAGCCACATCAGGGGCTCTGCAAACGCAACGTGACGCCCACAGAGCATTCCATCAAAGTCTGCATTTCAAAACGTCACTACTTCACTTCCGAGCCCCGGCATGTGCCCAAACAGTGATTTACCCCCACATATGGGGTATCAGCGTACTCAGGAGAAACTGGACAACAACTTTTGGGGTCAAATTTCTCCTGTTACCCTTGGGAAAATAAAAAATTGCAGGCTAAATAATCATTTTTGAGAAAATAATTTTTTTTTTTATTTTCATGGCTCTGCGTTATAAACTTCTGTGAAGCACTTGGGGGTTCAAAGTCCTCACCACACATCTAGATTAGTTCCTTTGGGGGTCTAGTTTCTAAAATGGTGTCATTTCTGGGGGATCTCCAATGTTTAGGCACACAGGGGCTCTCCAAACGTGACATGGTGTCCGCTAATGATTGGAGCTAATTTTCCATTTAAAAAGCCAAATGGCGTGCCATCCCTTCCGAGCCCTGCCGTGCGCCCAAACAGTGGTTTACCCCCACATATGGGGTATCAGCGTACTCAGGACAAACTGGACAACAATATTTGGGGTCCAATTTCTCCTATTATCCTTGGCAAAATAGGAAATTCCAGGCTAAAAAATAATTTTTGAGGAAAGAAAAATTATTTTTTATTTTCATGGCTCTGCGTTATAAACTTCTGTGAAGCACCTGGGGGTTTAAAGTGCTCAATATGCATCTAGATAAGTTCCCTGGGGGGTCTAGTTTCCAAAATGGGGTCACTTGTGCGGGAGCTCCAATGTTTAGGCACACAGGGGCTCTCCAAACGCGACATGGTGTCCGCTAACAATTGGAGCTAATTTTCCATTCAAAAAGTCAAATGGCGCGCCTTCTCTTCCGAGCCCTGCCGAGTGCCCAAACAGTGGTTTACCCCCACATATGAGGTATCGGCGTACTCGGGAGAAATTGCCCAACAAATTTTATGATCCATTTTATCCTACTGCCCATGTGAAAATGAAAAAATTGAGGCGAAAAGAATTTTTTTGTGAAAAAAAATTACTTTTTCATTTTTACAGATCAATTTGTGAAGCACCTGAGGGTTTAAAGTGCTCACTAGGCATCTAAATTAGTTCCTTGGGGGGTCTAGTTTCCAAAATGGGGTCACTTGTGGGGGAGCGCCAATGTTTAGGCACACAGGAGCTATCCAAACGCGACATGGTGTCCGCTAACGATGGAAATAATTTTTCATTCAAAAAGTCAAATGGCGCTCCTTCCCTTCCGAGCCTTACCATGTGCCCAAACAGTGGTTTACCTCCACATGTGAGGTATTGGTGTACTCAGGAGAAATTGCCCAACACATTTTAGGATCCATTTTATCCTGTTGCCCATGTGAAAATGAAAAAATTGAGGCTAAAAGAATTTTTTTGTGAAAAAAAAGTACTTTTTCATTTTTACGGATCAATTTGTGAAGCACCTGGGGGTTCAAAGTGCTCACTATGCATCTAGATAAGTTCCTTGGGGCGTCTAGTTTCCAAAATGGGGTCACTTGTGGGGGAGCTCCAATTTTTAGGCACACGGGGGCTCTCCAAACGTGACATGGTGTCCGCTAAAGAGTGGAGCCAATTTTTGATTCAAAAAGTCAAATGGCGCTCCTTCCCTTCCAAGCCCTGCCGTGCGCCAAAACAGTGGTTTACCCCCACATATGAGGTATCAGCGTACTCAGAACAAATTGGACAACAACTTTCGTGGTTCAGTTTCTCCTTTTACCATTGGGAAAATAAAAAAATTGTTGCTAAAAGATAATTTTTGTGACTAAAAAGTTAAATGTTCATTTTTTCCTTCCATGTTGCTTCTGCTGCTGTGAAGCACCTGAAGGGTTAATAAACTTCTTGAATGTGGTTTTGAGTACCTTGAGGGGTGCAGTTTTTAGAATGGTGTCACTTTTGGGTATTTTCAGCCAAATAGACCCCTCAAACTGACTTCAAATGTGAGGTGGTCCCTAAAAAAAATGGTTTTGTAAATTTCGTTGTAAAAATGACAAATCGCTGGTCGAATTTTAACCCTTATAACTTCCTAACAAAAAAAAATTTTGTTTCCAAAATTGTGCTGATGTAAAGTAAACTTGTGGGAAATGTTATTTATTAACTATTTTGTGTCACATATCTCTCTGGTTTAACAGAATAAAAATTCAAAATGTGAAAATTGCGAAATTTTCAAAATTTTCGCCAAATTTCCGTGTTTATCACAAATAAATGCAGAATTTATTGACCTAAATTTACCACTAACATGAAGCCCAATATGTCACGAAAAAACAATCTCAGAACCGCTAGGATCCGTTGAAGCGTTCCTGAGTTATTACCTCATAAAGGGACACTGGTCAGAATTGCAAAAAACGGCAAGGTCTTTAAGGTCAAAATAGGCTGGGTCTTGAAGGGGTTAATGACTGTGAGTAGAGATGAAAATACAAACGCAGAGATGAAATAGATTTAGCAAAGTGAGGCCCAACTTACTGAACAGACCGAAGATAGTTAAAGATAACTTTGCGGTCAACACAAAACCCTACAAACAACCACGCAGAGGGGGCAAAAAGACCCTCCGCACCGACTAACGGTACGGAGGTGCTCCCTCTGCGTCCCAGAGCTTCCAGCAAGCCAGAAAAACCAATTAAGCAAGCTGGACAGAAAAAATAGCAAACAAAAATAACACAAGCAAAACTTAGCTTATGCAGAGCAGACAGGCCACAGGAACGATCCAGGAGGAAGCAAGACCAATACTAGAACATTGACTGGAGGCCAGGAGCAAAGCACTAGGTGGAGTTAAATAGAGCAGCACCTAACGACTTCACCACATAACCTGAGGAAGGAAACTCAGAAGACGCAGTACCACTTGTGACCACAGGAAGGAACTCTGCCACAGAATTCACAACAGTACCCCCCCTTGAGGAGGGGTCACTGAACCCTCACCAGAGCCCCCAGGCCGACCAGGATGAGCCATATGAAAGGCACGAACAAGATCGGCAGCATGGACATCAGAGGCAAAGACCCAGGAATTATCTTCCTGACCATAACCCTTCCACTTAACCAGATACTGAAGTTTCCGTCTCGACACACGAGAATCCAAAATCTTCTCCACAATATACTCCAACTCCCCCTTCACCAAAACCGGGGCAGGAGGATCAACAGATGGAACCATAGGTGCCACGTATCTCCGCAACAATGACCTATGGAATACGTTATTAATGGAAAAAGAATCTGGAAGGGTCAAACGAAAAGACACAGGGTTAAGAACCTCAGAAATCCTATACGGACCAATGAAACGAGGCTTAAACTTAGGAGAGGAGACCTTCATAGGAATATGACGAGATGACAACCAAACCAAATCCCCAACACGAAGTCGGGGACCCACACAGCGTCTGCGATTAGCGAAACGTTGAGCCTTCTCCTGGGACAAGGTCAAATTGTCCACTACATGAGTCCAAATCTGCTGTAACCTGTCCACCACCGTATCCACACCAGGACAGTCCGAAGACTCAACCTGCCCTGAAGAGAAACGAGGATGGAACCCAGAGTTGCAGAAAAACGGCGAAACCAAGGTAGCCGAGCTGGCCCGATTATTAAGGGCGAACTCAGCCAAAGGCAAGAAGGACACCAAATCATCCTGATCAGCAGAAACAAAGCATCTCAGATATGTTTCCAAGGTCTGATTGGTTCGTTCGGTCTGGCCATTAGTCTCAGGATGGAAAGCCGAGGAAAAAGACAAATCAATGCCCATCCTAGCACAAAAAGCTCGCCAAAACCTCGAAACAAACTGGGAACCTCTGTCAGAAACGATGTTCTCCGGAATGCCATGTAAACGAACCACATGCTGGAAGAACAATGGCACCAAATCAGAGGAGGAAGGTAATTTAGACAAGGGTACCAAATGGATCATCTTAGAGAAGCGATCACAAACCACCCAAATGACCGACATTTTTTGAGAGACGGGGAGATCCGAAATAAAATCCATAGAGATATGTGTCCAAGGCCTCTTCGGGACCGGCAAGGGCAAAAGCAACCCACTGGCACGAGAACAGCAGGGCTTAGCCCGAGCACAAATCCCACAGGACTGCACAAAAGAACGCACATCCCGCGACAGAGACGGCCACCAAAAGGATCTAGCCACTAAATCTCTGATACCAAAGATTCCAGGATGACCAGCCAACACCGAACAATGAACCTCAGAGATAACTTTATTCGTCCACCTATCAGGGACAAACAGTTTCTCCGCTGGGCAACGATCAGGTTTATTAGCCTGAAATTTTTGCAGCACCCGCCGCAAATCAGGGGAGATGGCAGACAAAATTACTCCCTCTTTGAGAATACCCGCCGGCTCAGACAAACCCGGAGAGTCGGGCACAAAACTCCTAGACAGGGCATCCGCCTTCACATTTTTAGAGCCCGGAAGGTACGAAACCACAAAGTCAAAATGGGAGAAAAACAGCGACCAACGAGCCTGTCTAGGATTCAACCGTTTGGCAGACTCGAGATAAGTCAAGTTCTTGTGATCAGTCAAGACCACCACGCGATGCTTAGCTCCTTCAAGCCAATGACGCCACTCCTCGAATGCCCACTTCATGGCCAGCAACTCTCGATTGCCAACATCATAATTTCGCTCAGCAGGCGAAAACTTCCTGGAAGAGAAGGCGCATGTTTCATCACCGAGCAATCAGAACTTCTCTGCGACAAAACAGCCCCCGCTCCAATTTCAGAAGCATCAACCTCGACCTGGAACGGAAGCGAAACATCTGGTTGACACAACACAGGGGCAGAAGAAAAACGACGCTTTAACTCTTGAAAAGCTTCCACAGCAGCAGAAGACCAATTGACCACATCAGCACCCTTCTTGGTCAAATCGGTCAATGGTTTAGCAATACTAGAAAAATTACAGATGAAGCGACGATAAAAATTAGCAAAGCCCAGGAACTTTTGCAGACTCTTCAGAGATGTCGGCTGAGTCCAATCATAGATGGCCTGGACCTTAACAGGGTCCATCTCGATAGTAGAAGGGGAAAAAATGAACCCCAAAAATGAAACCTTCTGAACACCAAAGAGACACTTTGATCCCTTCACAAACAAAGAATTAGCACGCAGGACCTGGAACACCATTCTGACCTGCTTCACATGAGACTCCCAATCATCCGAGAAGACCAAAATATCATCCAAGTATACAATCAGGAATTTATCCAGGTACTCTCGGAAGATGTCATGCATAAAGGACTGAAACACCGATGGAGCATTGGCAAGTCCGAAAGGCATAACTAGGTACTCAAAATGGCCCTCGGGCGTATTAAATGCAGTTTTCCATTCATCGCCCCGCTTAATACGCACAAGATTATACGCACCACGAAGATCTATCTTGGTCAACCAACTAGCCCCCTTGATCCGAGCAAACAAATCAGATAGCAGCGGCAAGGGGTACTGAAATTTGACCGTGATTTTATTTAGAAGGCGGTAATCTATACAAGGTCTCAGCGAACCATCCTTCTTGGCCACAAAAAAGAACCCCGCTCCCAATGGCGACGATGACGGGCGAATATGACCTTTCTCCAAGGACTCCTTCACGTAACTCCGCATAGCGGCGTGCTCAGGTACAGATAAATTAAACAGTCGACCTTTAGGAAACTTACTACTAGGAATCAAATCGATAGCACAATCACAATCCCTATGCGGAGGTAGGGCATTGGACTTGGGCTCATCAAATACATCCCGGTAATCAGACAAGAACTCTGGGACCTCAGAAGGGGTGGATGACGAAATAGACAGAAATGGAACATCACCATGTACCCCCTGACAACCCCAGCTGGACACAGACATTGATTTCCAATCTAATACTGGTTTATGGACTTGTAGCCATGGCAACCCCAACACGACCACATCATGCAGATTATGCAACACCAGAAAGCGAATATCCTCCTGATGTGCAGGAGCCATGCACATGGTCAGCTGGGTCCAGTACTGAGGCTTATTCTTAACCAAAGGCGTAGCATCAATTCCTCTCAATGGAATAGGACACTGCAAGGGCTCCAAGAAAAACCCACAACGCCTAGCATACTCCAAGTCCATCAAATTCAGGGCAGCGCCTGAATCCACAAATGCCATGACAGAATAAGATGACAAAGAGCAGATCAAAGTAACGGACAAAAGAAATTTTGACTGTACCGTACCAATGGTGGCAGACCTAGCGAACCGCTTAGTGCGCTTAGGACAATCGGAGATAGCATGAGTGGAATCACCACAGTAGAAACACAGCCCATTCTGACGTCTGTGTTCTTGCCGTTCAACTCTGGTCAAAGTCCTATCGCACTGCATAGGCTCAGGTTTATGCTCGGATAATACCGCCAAATGATGCACAGATTTACGCTCACGCAAGCGTCGACCGATCTGAATGGCCAAAGACATAGACTCATTCAGACCAGCAGGCATGGGAAATCCCACCATGACATCCTTAAGGGCTTCAGAGAGACCCTTTCTGAAAATAGCTGCCAGCGCACCTTCATTCCATTGAGCGAGCACGGACCACTTTCTAAACTTCTGACAATAAATCTCTATCTCATCCTGACCCTGACACAGAGCCAGCAAATTTTTCTCTGCCTGATCCACCGAATTAGGTTCATCATACAGCAATCCGAGCGCCAGGAAAAACGCATCAATATTACATAATGCAGGATCTCCTGGCGCAAGGGAAAATGCCCAGTCTTGAGGGTCGCCACGTAATAAAGAAATAATGATCCTAACTTGTTGAACTGGGTCACCAGAGGAGCGAGGTTTCAAAGCCAGAAACAGTTTACAATTATTTTTGAAACTCAGAAATTTAGCTATATCTCCAGAAAACAAATCAGGAATTGGAATTCTTGGTTCTAACATAGAATTCTGAACCACAAAGTCTTGAATATTTTGTACTCTTGCAGTGAGATGATCCACACATGAAGACAGACCTTTAATGTCCATCACTACACCTGTGTCCTGAACCACCCAAATGTCTAGGGGAAAAAAAAGGCAAAACACAGTGCAAAGAAAAAAAAATGGTCTCAGAACTTCTTTTTTCCCTCTATTGAGAAGCATTAGTGCTTTTGGCCTCCAGTACTGTTATGATTAGGTAATTCAGAACCACAATGGACCTTGAAGTTCAGAGCACACAAAGTGACCTGACAATAACCAAAAGACATAGGACGAGCTCTGAGACGTGGGAACTCTGCTGACCGCAATCCCTAATCCTATCCAACCACACTAGAGGCAGCCGTGGATTGCGCCTAACGCTCCCTATGCAACTCGGCACAGCCTGAGAAACTAGCTAGGCCTAAGATAGAAAAATAAGCCTACCTTGCCTCAGAGAAATACCCCAAAGGAAAAGGCAGCCCCCCACATATAATGACTGTGAGTAGAGATGAAAATACAAACGCAGAGATGAAATAGATTTAGCAAAGTGAGGCCCAACTTACTGAACAGACCGAAGATAGGAAAGATAACTTTGCGGTCAACAGAAAACCCTACAAACAACCACGCAGAGGGGGCAAAAAGACCCTCCGCACCGACTAACGGTACGGAGGTACTCCCTCTGCGTCCCAGAGCTTCCAGCAAGCCAGAAAAACCAATTAAGCAAGCTGGACAGAAAAAATAGCAAACAAAAATAACACAAGCAAAACTTAGCTTATGCAGAGCAGACAGGCCACAGGAACGATCCAGGAGGAAGCAAGACCAATACTAGAACATTGACTGGAGGCCAGGAGCAAAGCACTAGGTGGAGTTAAATAGAGCAGCACCTAACGACTTCACCACATAACCTGAGGAAGGAAACTCAGAAGCCGCAGTACCACTTGTGACCACAGGAGGGACCTCTGCCACAGAATTCACAACACTAGCCCCCTTAATCTGAGCAAACAAGTCAGAAAGCAAAGGCAAGGGGTATTGGAATTTGACCGTGATCTTATTAAGAAGACGATAATCTATACAGGGTCTCAAGGAGCCATCCTTTTTAGCAACAATAAAGAAACCCGCTCCCAATGGTGACGAAGACGGCCGAATATGCCCCTTCTCCAAAGATTCCTTAACATAACTCCGCATGGCGGCATGCTCTGGCACAGACAGATTGAAAAGTCGGCCCTTAGGGAACTTACAACCTGGAATCAAGTTAATAGCACAATCACAGTCCATATGTGGAGGAAGGGAAATGGATTTGGGCTCATCAAATACATCCTGGAAATCCGACAAAAACTCAGGGACCTCAGAAGAGGGGGAAGAGGAAATTGACATCAAAGGAACGTCACTATGTACCCCTTGACAACCCCAACTAGTCACAGACATAGTTTTCCAATCCAGCACCGGATTATGTTCCCATAACCATGGAAAATCCAGCACAACAACATCATGCAGGTTATGCAACACCAGAAAACGGCAATCTTCCTGATGTGCTGGAGCCATGTACATGGTCATCTGCGTCCAGTACTGAGGTTTATCCTTGGCCAATGGTGTAGCATCAATGCCCCTCAAAGGAATAGGGCTCTGCAAAGGCTGCAAGGAAAAACCACAGCGCCTGGCGAATTCTAAGTCCATTAAGTTCAGGGCAGCGCCTGAATCCACAAATGCCATGACAGAAAAGGACGACAATGAGCAAATCAGGGTCACAGATAAGAGAAATTTAGGCTGTACAGTACTGATGGTAACAGACCTAGCGACCCTCCTAGTACGCTTAGGGCAATCAGAAATAACATGAGCAGAATCACCACAGTAAAAACACAGCCTATTCTGACGTCTGAATTCCTGCCGTTCTGTTCTAGTCAAAATCCTATCACATTGCATAGGCTCAGGACTCTGCCCAGAGGACACTGCTATATGGTGCACAGCTTTGCGCTCGCGCAGACGCCGATCAATCTGAATGGCTAGAGACATAGATTCGCTCAAACCAGCAGGCGTAGGGAAGCCCACCATAACATCTTTAAGGGCTTCAGAAAGACCTTTTCTGAAAATAGCAGCCAGAGCATCCTCATCCCATTTAGTGAGCACAGACCATTTCCTAAATGTTAGGACTGGCGGAACGCACCAAGTACAAGATGAAATGGAACTAGGTGCGTTCGCAGTCCGAGGTCCACCATGCAGGTAAAAACCCTGCTGCTAGTAAGACGGACTATATGGCGGTACTACAAGTATACACGCACGGGTTATCTGCACCCTGCGTGAAGGAAGCGATCCTGTTGCATCACAGGACCGCGGTACCGCACATAGAGCGCGAGCAATAAGTCAGCGAACTCAACCCCAACTAGGATTGAAGTCCGATTAGACACTTGCTGGCACAACACCGCAACTGGGTGTGTAAGGAAACTAAATAATAATATAAAGGCACAAGAGTGCGTGCGGTGCCGCACAGACGGACGCCACTAACCACCCAGGCTTGGGTCAGGAAAGCGCAGAGCAAGCACATGGCGCCGTACAGGCGGACACAGCAACTGGCAGCTGTAATGTGTGTTACGTGCTGTTGGATAAGTCGGGCGCTAGATAGCAAACATACACCTTCCGCGAACAGACATTCAATAGGGAGGGTATTTAAAGAGCGACTTTCACTCACAACACACACACATATTTACAAGACAATACTAGTGCATGGCCGTGCGGTCATGCGCAGTTTATATAGCTGCAGCACAGGAAACAGCTACAGAAGTTTTGCCCTTTCAGGACCTGCCAAAAGGACCAATGGGATGTGCTGCAGTACCTGACCATGTGACCCTCGATCTCCAACTGGAGATCTTGCCCTGGGCATGCTCAGTGTGTGCAAATAAGGACTTAGATCCAGAAACGTCCACTCGCCGCTGCGCAGCACTGGCTTCAATGGCAGAAGCAGGAAAAGCAGCAGTAACTCTTCGCACAGAGTCAGACTGAGCGAGACGCTGGGATCGACGTCCCTGCTGAGCAGACTCCACTGCGGCTGGAGGAGAATGGGAGACCGCAGCGGAGACGGATCGAGATTCCCCCTGTGCAGCAGAGGAAACTCGACTCCTAACATTACCCCCCCTCCTAGGGCCCCCCCTCCTTGGGCCTCGCTACGTTCGAAGACAGCAATGAGCTGCGGGGTCCGAATGTGCTCAACAGGCTCCCAGGACCTGTCCTCGGGCCATAACCCTTCCAGTCTACCAAATAAAATTTTTTGCCACGTACCACCTTGCACCCCAAAATAGCGTTCACCTCATAATCGTCCGTAGACGAACCCGATGTCCCAGCAGATGACTTGGAGAACCGGGACATATACACGGGTTTCAAGAGGGACACATGAAAGGTGTCGGTGATACCCAGACGTGGTGGAAGGGCCAAACGATAGACCACAGGATTAACCTGCTCGAGGACCTTGAACGGGCCCAAGTAGCGAGGAGCAAATTTAGTGGACTCAACTCGCAGCCTGATGTTACGGGCGGAGAGCCACACCAAGTCACCAGGAGCAAAGGTCGGAGCGAGGCGGAGGACCTCATTCTCTCCTTAGAGGCCCGTATGGCATCCTGAGTGCGGTCCCAAATATCCTATGCCTCCACAGCCCAGTCTGCCACCCTGGAGTCTGCGGAAGACACGGGCATAGGCACAGGTACCCGTGGATGCTGACCATAGTTGAGGAGGAATGGGGTTTGTCCAGTGGAGTCGGCTACGGCGTTGTTCAGTGCAAACTCTGCCCATGATAGCAAGGATGCCCAGTCATCCTGCCTGGCTGAAACAAAATGTCGCAGGTATGTGCCCAAGGTCTGGTTGGCCCTCTCTACCAACCCATTCGTCTCGAGATGATATGCGGAAGAGAGATTTAACTCAATGCTGAGAAGACGACAAAGCTCTCTCCAGAACCGAGACGTAAACTGGGGACCCCGGTCACTGACAATTTTGTCTAGCATGCCGTGTAGGCGGAAGATGTGTCTTATGAACAACGCTGCCAAAGCCCGTGCAGAAGGTAACCGTGGGAGAGGCACCAAATGCACCATTTTTGAGAAATGATCGGTAATAACCCAAATGACGATACAGCCGCGAGACTTGGGCAAACCCACTACAAAGTCCATCCCGACCATCTCCCAGGGCCTGTCTGCCACCGGCAAGGGATAGAGTAACCCAGATGGCCGTTGTCGAGGAGACTTATTTTTGGCGCATGAGACACACGCCAGAACGTAATCTCTGACATCTCGGACCATATGCGGCCACCAGTACGTCCTCAACAGTAGCTCAGATGTCCTCTTTGTCCCAAAGTGTCCACCCACCCTGGACGAATGAGCCCAAGAGAGAACCTCCGGTCGCAAATTAATGGGCACAAAAGTCTTGCCCGGAGGCACAGACTCTAGCGAAACCGGCGCTACGGTTCTCAGGCTCTCGGAAGGGACAATAAGCCAAGTCTCCTCTTCCTCCTCCTCAGTTGACATAAGGGAGCGAGAGAGAGCGTCAGCACGGATATTCTTCTCCCCGGCGAGAAAATGAAGGGAAAAGTGGAACCGGGAGAAGAACAGGGACCATCTGGCCTGGCGAGAATTTAGCCGCTGGGCTGTCTGCAAATAGACCAAATTTTTGTGGTCCGTGTAAACTTGGAAGGGAAACCGCGCACCTTCCAGAAGGTGTCTCCACTCTGAAAAGGCCAACTTCATTGCTAGCAACTCCCTGTCCCCGATGGAGTAGTTCCTCTCCGCTGGCGTGAAGGTCCTAGAGAAGAAGAAGCATGGATGCTTCCGACCTTGAGCATCCTTTTGATAGAGGACTGCTCCAGCACCAACGGACGAGGCATCCACCTCCATTAGGAATGGCTTATCCACATCGGGACGATGTAAGATGGGAGCGCTAGCAAAGTGGGACTTAATAGAAGTGAAGGCCTTGGAGACCTCTTCCGACCACAATTTGGGATTCGCTCCCTTCTTGGTGAGGGCTACCAAGGGAGCTACCAGAGTTGAGAAGTGGGGAATGAACTGGCAGTAATAGTTTATGAACCCCATAAAGCGCTGCACCGCTTTAAGAGAATGGGGCTCTTGCCAGTCCATCACAGCCTGTAGTTTGGCAGGATCCATAGCCAATCCCTGGGCGGAGATGATATAGCAAAGGAAAGGTAAAGACTCCTGCTCAAACATACACTTCTCCAACTTTGCTTAAAGAGAGTTTGCCCGTAGGATGTCAAAGACTCTGCCAACATCTCTCCGGTGGGAGTCAATATCTGGAGAAAAGATGAGAATATCATCCAGATAGACTACAACTGAGGTGGAAAGCATATTCCGGAAGATGTCCTTGACAAAGTCTTGGAAAACGGCTGGGGCATTACAGAGCCCGAAGGGCATTACCAGATACTCATAGTGCCCATCTCTGGTGTTAAACGCCGTTTTCCATTCGTCCCCCTCACGGATGCGAATCAGGTTGTAAGCACCCCGCAGATCTAGTTTAGTAAACACCCTTGCTCTCCGAAGCCTATCGAAAAGCTCAGATATCAAGGGCAAAGGATACTTGTTCTTAACGGTGATAGCGTTAAGACCCCTGTAGTCTATGCATGGGCGTAGTTCCCCATTCTTCTTCTGCACGAAAAAGAACCCTGCCCCAGCAGGTGACACCGACTTCCTGATGAACCCTCTTGCCAGATTCTCTTGAATGTACTGAGACATTGCCTCCGTCTCCGGGAGAGATAATGGATAGACTCGACCCCGGGGAGGCTCAGCACCAGGCAAGAGATCAATAGGACAGTCATAGGGGCGATGGGGCGGTAGGGTCTCCGCCGCCTTTTTGGAGAACACGTCTGCATAAGACCAATATTGCTTGGGGAGAGAGGATAGATCTGCGGGTACCTCTGTAGTAGCAACCTGAACGCACTCTTGGTGACACCTACCCTCACAAGATTCACCCCATCCCAGAATTCTGCCTGAGGACCACTCGATGTGAGGAGAGTGGTACCGTAGCCAAGGTATCCCCAACAGGACCTCATCAATTCCCTCAGGAATGATGAGCAGAGATATAATCTCCTGATGGGATGGCGACATGGACAGAGTAAAAGGGATGGTCTGATGTGTTATCTGTGAGGGCAGTGTCGACCCATTCGCCACTCGTACCGTTACTGGTTGAGGTAGCATAACCAGGGGTATTGTATGACGTTGGGCGAAGGCAGAAGACATAAAATTGCCCTCCGCCCCAGAATCCATGCAGAGCTCTACCGAGTGGGAGGATGAGCCTAATGTTATTGTCCCCTTAAAGGACAATTTGGAGGCAAACGTCGCCGTGTTTAGTGTACCTCCACCTACTACCACTAGACGCTGACGTTTCCTCGTCCGCTGGGAACATCTGGTGGCAAGATGTCCTGGCTGCTGGCACACATGACAAACCTGGAGTGCACGAGCGGTCCGGGACTTAGATCCCGCTCGTGACACTACCATAGGCTCATGGGACTCAGGGGCCTGGACTGGAGATTCCAAAGGTTTGGCGAAGGTGGGAGCCAGCCGAAACCTTTGCCTACACTGGGCTCGCTCTAACCTCCGCTCGTGAAAACGGAGGTCAATACGAGTGGATACTGTTATTAATTCCTCCAGTGTGGCGGGAATCTCTCTAGTGGCCAGAGCGTCCTTAACGTGGTCAGCCAGCCCCCTCCAAAATATAGGAATAAGGGCTTTATCCGACCACTCCAGCTCAGATGCTAGGGTGCGGAAGTGTACGGCAAAATGGCTGACCAAGGACGAGCCCTGAGTCAATGCCAACAGTTGGAGCGCCGTATCATGGGTGACTTGAGGTCCTAAAAAGACCTGTTTCAGAGTGCTCAGGAATAACGGAGCACTCTGCACCACATGATCGCCACGCTCCCACAGCGGCGTAGCCCACTGCAACGCCCTGTCCGACAGGAGAGACACGATAAACCCCACCTTTGCCCGCTCTGTAGGGAAACAAGAGGCCAGAAGCTCGAGATGTATAGAGCACTGACTCACGAAACCCCTACAAGACTTACTGTCACCAGAAAATTTCTCTGGTAGCGGGAGGCGAGATAGAGTCAGAACAGGGGTGGCAGTGGACAAGGTAGCTGCAGCCACGCTAGCAGCCTGAACAGAGACAGCAGTGACATCCACAGCTGAGGTTGAACGCTCTAGAGCCGCCAACCTTCCCTCCAGCTGCTGGATGTACCGCTGTAAACGCTGATCGTCCGCCATTTACTAGCCAGACCTTGGCGCTAGTATTATGTTAGGACTGGCGGAACGCACCACGTACAAGATGAAATGGAAGTAGGTGCGTTCGCAGTCCGAGGTCCACCGTGCAGGTAAAAACCCTGCTGCTAGTAAGGTGGACTATATGGCGGTACTACAAGTATACACGCACGGGTTATCTGCACCCTGCGTGAAGGAAGCGATCCTGTTGCGTCACAGGACCGCGGTACCGCACATAGAGCGCGAGCAATAAGTCAGCGAACTCAACCCCAACTAGGATTGAAGTCCGATTAGGCACTTTCTGGCACAACACCGCAACTGGGTGTGTAAGGAAACTAAATAATAATATAAAGGCACAAGAGTGCGTGCGGTGCCGCACAGACGGATGCCACTAACCACCCAAGCTTGGGTCAGGAAAGCGCAGAGCAAGCACACGGCGCCGTACAGGCGGACACAGCAACTGGCAGCTGTAATGTGTGTTACGTGCTGTTGGATAAGTCGGGCGCTAGATAGCAAACATACACCTTCCGCGAACAGACATTCAATAGGGAGGGTATTTAAAGAGCGACTTTCACTCACAACACACACACATATTTACAAGACAATACTAGCGCATGGCCGTGCGGTCATGCGCAGTTTATATAGCTGCAGCACAGGAAACAGCTACAGAAGTTTTGCCCTTTCAGGACCTGCCAAAAGGACCAATGGGATGTGCTGCAGTACCTGACCATGTGACCCTCGATCTCCAACTGGAGATCTTGCCCTGGGCATGCTCAGTGTGTGCAAATAAGGACTTAGATCCAGAAATGTCCACTCGCCGCTGCTCAGCACTGGCTTCAATGGCAGAAGCAGGAAAAGCAGCAGTAACTCTTCGCACAGAGTCAGACTGAGTGAGACGCTGGGATCGACGTCCCTGCTGAGCAGACTCCACTGCGGCTGAAGGAGAATGGGAGACCGCAGCGGAGACCGATCGAGATTCCCCCTGTGCAGCAGAGGAAACTCGACTCCTAACACTAAATTTCTGGCAGTATAATTCTGCCGCTTCCTGACCTTGACACAGGGCCAACAGGGTTTTTTCTGCATGATCCACAGAATTAGGTTCGTCATACAATAATCCGAGCGTTTGAAAAAATGCGTCTACATTCAGCAATGCCGGATCCCCTGATTCAAGGGAGAATGCCCAGTCCTGAGGGTCACCACGCAGCAAGGATATGATGATTTTAACTTGCTGAATGGGATCACCAGAAGAACGGGGTTTCAAAGCAAAAAACAATTTGCAGTTATTTTTGAAGTTCAAAAACTTGGATCTGTCCCCAAAAAACAAATCAGGAGTAGGAATTTTAGGCTCCAAAGCCGGAGTCTGGACAACATAATCTTGGATACTCTGTACTCTTGCAGCAAGTTGATCCACACGAGAAAACAAACCCTGAACATCCATGCCAGAGCACAAATCCTGAACCACCCAGAGATCAAGAGGAAAAAAATGACAAAACAGAGCACAGAAAAAAAAATGGCTCAGAACCTTTTTTTCCTTCTTTTGAGAAGCATTTAATTCATTTTTGGCCATTTGTACTGTTATGAACTGGTGGTTTAGGAGCTCTGAAGGAGGTGGTACCTGTACTGACCACAGTCCCTAAGCTCAACACAACACTAGAAGTAGCCGTGGGATGCTCCTGTCACTCCCTAGGCACCTCGTCACAGCCTGAGAACTAACTACCCAAAAGATAGAAACAGGAAAACTATCTTGCCTCAGAGAAAATCCCCAAAGGATAGATAGCCCCCCACAAGTAATGACTGTGAGTGGAGAGGGAAAAGACATATGTAGAATGAAACCAGGATGTAGCACAGGAAGCCAGTCTAGCTAGATAGATAGGACAGGACGGAATACTGTGCGGTCAGTATTAAAAACTACAAAAATCCACACAGAGTTTACAAAAATCTCCACACCTGACTAAAGGTGTGGAGGGTAAATCTGCTTCCCAGAGCTTCCAGCTTAACAGAATTAATCCAAGCTGGACAAAACATAAAATGCACAGAACGAATAAGTCCACAACATGTGGACAGAAAAGAGCAAAGAAAGGACTTATCTTTGCTGAACTGGACAGGATATCAGGGAAATCCAAGAGAGATGTGAATCCAACCAGGAACCATTGACAAGTGGCACAAGCTGAAGGAAAGAGCCAGGCTAAATAGCCGAGCAGAAAAGACAATCAGTGGAAGCAGCTGCTGACTGCTAAATCCAAGGAGCAGCCATACCACTTAAAACCACCGGAGGGAGCCCAAGAGCAGAACTCACAAAAGTGCCACTTACAACCACCGGAGGGAGCCCAAGAGCGGAATTCACAACAGCAATCCCCACATGTATTCAAGCTGTCTAGCAGCTGCAAATCATGCAGCTGTGTCAAGCACTCTGAAATACTCAGAGACCACCCGAGCATGCTCGGGTAAAAACCCGAGCAACGAGTATACTCGCTCATCCCTAATAGCATCCAAAACAACTGACATATTTTCACAACTTTCCTTTAGATGACATGAGTGATCAATAGGGATTGATGGTTTCATATTTCCATTGTGAATTGGGATGAGTCAATAAACAAAAAATACTCTTGATTCAGTTCTTCAAAGAGGCTATTCACATTGTTACAGTATACGGTTGGTCCATCAACTGTGAAAAATTGTGTTAAAGTGTTACTTCTGTTTTGGCAATAACACACTTTGACATCATCATGAAGAAGATTCTTCTGTTTCAACCTAGATGCAAGAAGTTCAGCTTTATCTTTTTATAATGAAAGGTCCCTGATAAGATCATTTAATTCATGTTGAGTAAAGCATTCTGGCTGCTCAGCTGCTCCATCAGGTAAATACTCATCTTGACTTTAGGTCTCCATGTCTTCGCCAGTAGCTTCAGCTCCATAGTCTTCATATTCTATCTAATTTTCATCCAATCCAGACAACGGTGGTACAGGAGCTGGCATGATACTATCATGTGGAACTGGCCTAATGGCAGATTCAAGTTCAGGTTAACATAGTAACATAGTTAGTAAGCCGAAAAAAGACATTTGTCCATCCAGTTCAGCCTATAATCCATTATAATAAATCCCCAGATCTATGTCCTTCTACTGAACCTAATAATTGTATGATACAATATTGTTCTGCTCCAGGAAGACATCCAGGCCTCTCTTGAACCCCTCGACTGAGTTCGCCATCACCAACTCCTCAGGCAAGCAATTTCAGATTCTCACTGCCCTAACAGGTTAAATAATATTATGTTTGTTCTTTGCATAAAAGCCCTTCAGTTTGACAAAACAAAAGTAGCAGTCATCACTATGATTTTTGGGTTCTCTACAAATCATGGAAACAGCAAATAGCATAGCCACTTTCCTCATATTCAACCAGTCACGAAGACCATTTGAACAACTTGAGCATATCACATGAGGGGCCCAGCTTTTGTCTTGATCACCAAGTGGACACTTAAAGTACATCTGGTACATCTTTTTAATATCATTTTGGCGTAAAAGAACCACACACATAGCAAAATCTGTTCGGTTGATTGATATACTGTTGGGGTATTTTTCTCCATTAAATCAGATCAAACAGTACAGAAAGTTCAGTTCACTGGTGGTGACAAACTAAAAAAAATGCGATGAGCTGACCGACTATATGTAGATATTTCCCCAGAGATGACAGAGGCAGCTTGTATATAGAACTGATTTTATTGGAGGTAATCTGGTAGATAACTATATATAGTTGTGAGTAGTGTTGAGCATTCCGATACCGCAAGTATCGGGTATCGGCCGATACTTGCGGTATCGGAATTCCGATACCGAGTTCCGATACTTTTGTGGTATCGGGAATCTGTATCGGATCCATATTAATGTGTAAAATAAAGAATTAAAATAAAAAATATTGATATGCTCACCTCTCCGGAGGCCCCTGGACATCACCGCTGGTAACCGGCAGCCTTCTTTGTTTAAAATGAGCACGTTTAGGGACTTCCATGAGGTCACGGCTTCTGATTGGTCGTGTGCCGCTCATGTGACCGCCAAGCGACCAATCAGAAGCCTTAAAGGGACTCTGTCACCTGAATTTGGCGGGACTGGTTTTGGGTCATATGGGCGGAGTTTTCGGGTGTTTAATTCACCCTTTCCTTACTTGCTGGCTGCATGCTGGCTGCAATATTGGATTGAAGTTCATTCTCTGTCCTCCATAGTACACACATGCACAAAGCAATCTTGCCTTGTGCAGGCATGTACTATGGAGGACAGAGAATGAACTTCAATCCAATATTGCAGCCAGCATGCAGCCAGCGGGTAAGGAAAGGGTGAATCAAACACCCGAAAACTCCGCCCATATGACCCAAAACCAGTCCCGCCAAATTCAGGTGACAGGTTCCCTTTAACGTCATTCTCAGGTCCTAAACTCCTCATTCTAGGAATTTAGGACCTGAGAATGACGTCGCGGCTTCTGATTGGTCGTGTGGCGGTCACATGAGCGGCATGCGACCAATCAGAAGCCTCAACGTCATTCTCAGGTCCTAAATGCGCTCATTTTGCGCAAAGAAGGCTGCCGGTTACCAGCGGTGATGTCCAGGGGCCTCCGGAGAGGTAATTATAACAATATTTTTTATTTTAATTCTTTATTTTACACATTAATATGGATCCCAGGGCCTGAAGGAGAGTTTCCTCTCCTTCAGACCCTGGGAACCATCAGGATACCTTCCGATACTTGGTGTCCCATTGACTTGTATTGGTATCGGGTATCGGTATCGGCGATATCCGATACTTTTCAGGTATCGGCCGATACTATCCAATACCAATACTTTCAAGTATTGGACGGTATCGCTCAACACTAGTTGTGAGGTAAATGGGTCAGCCTATTCCTTACAGATGAACATTTGTAGACAGGCAGTTTCTCAGTGTGATATTAGCTGTTTTCAGGTTCTCTCTCTGTGGAGACCCTCACTTAGTTACACATCAGTGGCTGAACTGTTTTCTTCCCTCTGAGGTGACTTGCCCTCACAGAAATGCAGACAAAATCTTTCACAATGGTGGCTGTCCGCTGCCTTCCCTTCTATCTCCCTGTGGCAGGGCTTAGATCCTTGAAGAGGTCTGCCTCCTGTCAGAGTCTCACATACCAGTCCTTGCTGCCATCATCATCCTTTTTTGACTGACTCAAATCTCACTACCTCATAACAGTTAGCTCCTCCTCATAACATGTGACTTTCCGAGAAGCAGTCATTGGTTGACTGCACTGTCAATGCTCCTTCCCATAAAACTCACTAAAACCTTTACTGATGTTGTTCCTGTAAGTAAATTCACAATTAAGTAAGACAAGCAAAGAAATAGGAATAGCATAGGAAAAACCACATACATTGAGAATGCAGAAATAGCGTAATAACAAAAATACTTATATCTCAGAATATATCTCACCCATCCCTTGTAGATTGTGAGCCTTCGTGGGCAGGGTCCTCACTCCTCCTGTACCAGTTATGACTTGTATTGTTTAAGATTATTGTACTTGTTTTTATTATGCATACCACTCCTCACATGTAAAGCACCATGGAATAAATGGCGCTATAACAATAAATAATAATAATAATAATAATAATAAAACTAAGCATGTTTTTGGAATCAGAACATCAAACTCCATAAAACAGACAATATATTTGCTGATCAATTTTTGTGTTGACCAGTGCAGTAAATCAGCAGGTGACTTACACAAGAAGTGTTTCTGCATCTGCATTTGCTTGCAGCCTAGCGAGACAACCCCTTGCACCCTGTAAACAATATGATGCTCTCTTATACACGGTATGCTACCTCTTGCAGCTATTAGTACCCTCCACACAGTATACTGACCCCTTACTAGCCCCCAAACTGTTTGATGGCATCAACACTGTATAACAACCTCCACACTGTAATCCACACACTGTATGATGCCCCTGGAAGCAGCCTCCATATAGTATAAAGCACTCCCCAAATTCCTCCATACAGTATAATGCACTTCCCATATTCCTCCATAGAGTACAATGCTTTCCTCATGGGCCTCCACACAGTATAATGTACTCCACATATGCCTCCACACAGTATAATGCACTCCCCACAGGTCTCCATACAGTATAATGGACTCCCTTTAGGCTTCCATACAGTATAATGCCCTCCCCATAGTTCTCCATTAAGGAAATTACACTCTCTTTAGGCCTCCATACAATATAGTGCATTTCCCATAGGGGATGCTCTCTCTCTCATCATTGCTTTCGACTGTCATCATTGCTTCAATAGGATGCCGATACAGTTGAACATGCATTGAGGGGCATCAGGCCCCTACCCTGCTCACGAGCCCCATAGTGTCCGAGTAACAGTGCAGGGAGATCATGTCTCCCTGCTCTGGCGGAGAGCTACCAGAGTGTTTAACTGCTCTGCCAGAGAGTTTAACTGTATCAGTGCACTGCGTACCCTGATACAGTTATTATTATAGTGTATTATTATAGGTACTGTAGCTTCGAGTGAACCCCTCAGAACGTGGGGCCCGTTTGCGATTGCACCCTCTGCCCCCCTGGTAGCTGCAAAACTGTTTGCCAATGAAGTGCAGAATACAGACTCCTGTCTAACCATTTGTAGTTTGTAATGGATTACAATAAAGCTCTAGTGATTTTTATTTTAAGCTACTTAACTTTAGTATTAGATTTATAAGGACATTTTTTTCAGTTTATGTACTTTATATTAACAAAATGCAGAATACGTAATAAAAACCTTGGTATGTTCAAATTTTATCTTCATTTGAACACTATATCTAGCTATTAAATTTAAAACATTTCAGGAAAATCCAAATTTTAATATGTATTATTAGAAATTTTAATTCTTTATTCTTTACATACTAGATTCTAGTATGTCCTATATTATGAAACATCTAAGAGGCACAAAGGTTTTGCAATGAACCTTCATGTTTAAAAGGTTAGATGGAAGAAATACAAATAAACAGAAAAGTGTACTTCTGTTTTTATATCACTTGGTAGATTAAGGCGATGAAAGAAATTCTAAATTGGGATTTATACATAATCAGAGCTAATTTAAGAACATATTCAACTGCCAGAGCACAGCACAAAGCTTACTTCTAAGTCACAAAAATCTTTTGTTTCTGAAGGCTAAGCTGACGAAAGCTTAATTTCACTGAAGCATGTTTTGCTTAGGGTGTTATTATTTAGTTTGGCCTGCCCTGGTGGTGTTGTAGAAAAGTGGTTAAAGACCTCTTTTTTTAAAAAAAATTCTCTCTATCTGCGACTATAGTAAAAGAGGACCGGATCAAAAGTGGCCAATTTTTCGTTTAATTTTATTCCTTCTGCTCCCTTTCATGACATGTGCCATACATGTACAGCAGAAGTCAGAAGCAGGTATATGGAGCAAGTTCACCTTATATTTGGCACTTGGGGGCTGTGTGCTACAGCCAGGACCTGCCTCTAACAATTGCGGGTGGAGCGGCATTTATGATAAATGCCGGCATGGGGGTGCATCATTCCATGTGCACATTGGCTCTCCCATGACGTGATCATGGATCAACGATGGGATGCGATAACAGCAGGGTTTCTGCCTGTCATTACAGAGTAGCCCGGCTTCAAAGGATACTGTGATTCTTACTATATGTAGCGATGATGTTGCATTGCTGTATATCATAGAATCATAGAATGTTAAAGTTGGAAGGGACCTCCAGGACCATCGTGTCCAACTCCTGCTCAATGCAGGATTCACTAAACCATCTCAGACAGATGTCTGTCCAGCCTCTGTTTGAAGACTTCCATTGAAGGAGAACTCACCACCTCCACATATCACAAGTGATCTGATGATCTCAACTTCAATTCGCCTAAGGGGACTATTAAGAGAAGTGAAGAGTAAAAAAAAGTTTTACAAAAATATGAAAAAATAAAAAAAAGTTCGTATCACCCCACTTTTCATCCATTAAAAATAAAGGTAACAAAATTTTTTAAGAAGTACACATATATGTGGTATTACCATATTTGTTAAAGCCTTATTTATCAAAATATAAAAATAATTAACTCGATTGTTAAACATTGTAAGAGTAAAAATTCAACAATGCATAAATTACTTGCTTTTGGTTTCTGCAATACCACAAAAATGCCATAACACTCAATCAAAATGTCATATCTATCCCAAATGGTATTAATAAAAACATAATTTCGCCCCACAAAAAATAAGCCACCAAACAGTTACATCTATCAAAACATGCGAATGTTATGGGTCTCAGAAATTGGTGACACAACCCCCCCAAAAAATGGATATGTTTAATAATAATAATAATAATCTTTATTCATATAGCGCCAACATATTCTGCAGCGCTTTACAGTTAACCAGTTTCAAACACAACAGTCATAAGTAACAACGTTAAAAATAATATAATGATTACAGCAAAATAAAACAACCCTGCTCGTGAGAGCTTACAATCTACAATGAGGTGGGGGAAATACAAAGTACAGGTGTGTATTTACAATGATGTATTTACAGTGAAGGTCCAGCCATCTTCAGGGGGTGGGGGTTAGGTGGAGATAGTGAATGGGCTACACATGCACACTTACACATAAAATGACTTTGATTAGGGAATGTCATAGGCCGCTCTGAACAAATGTGTTTTGAGGGAGCGCCTAAAACTGTGCAAGTTGTGGATAGTCCTAATTTATTGGGGTAGAGCATTCCAGAGGATTGGTGCAGCACGTGAGAGGTCTTGGAGTCGGGAGTGGGAGGTACGGATTAGTGCAGAGGTTAGTCGAAAGTCGTTTACAGAGCGCAGCGATCGGCTAGGCCGATAGACAGAAATGAGGGAGGAGATGTAAGGGGGTGACACAGTGTGGAGAGCTTTGTGGGTGAGAACAAGTACTTTGAATTGGATCTTATAATGAATGGGCAGCCAGTATAACGACTGGCAAACAGCGGACGCGTCCGAGTAACGATTAGCCAGGTGGATGACCCTGGCTGCTGCATTATGGATAGACTGGAGAGGGGAAAGTCAAGTAAGGGGGAAGCAAATTCATAAAGTGTTACAGTAGTCCAGGCGGAGTGGATCATGGCAACAGTGAGGGGTTTTGTTGCTTCCATGTGAGGAAAGGGCAGATTTTTAGGTGTATGCGGCACGAGCGGGCAAGAGATTGTATATGGGAGGTGAAGGAGAGATTGGTGTCAAACATAACACCCAGACAGCACGCCTGCTGGCGGGGCATTATTATGGTGCCACCCACAGAGAGGGACATGTCAGATTTAGGGAGGTTAGTAGACGGTGAGAGCAGAAGATGTTTGGTTTTTAAAGGTTGAGTTTCTTCAGATAGAGAGTGGACATGATGTTGGAGACTGCGGACCGATAGTCACTGGCGCTCTGTAGTACAGAACAATTATACTGATGAGCAGAATCATATTTGAGGCCATTTTTTTACCACAAAATGTACACTGTCAAAACAATTCTCAAAAGGCAATGTCAGAATTGCATTTTTTCACAATTTCTCCCCACTAACTATAAAGTTATGGCTCTGAGAAGATGGGGAGGAAAAACGAAAACGCAAAAATAGAAATTGGCTCCTTTATGAAGGGGTTAAAAATCTGTCACACAGTTATAGAGATACAATATGGGCCTTTTTGCTATGTGCTGATTTTTTATAGTCTTTACTAAGGGGGTGTTACTGATTCTGCAAAATTATCCTGTGAGCAAACACCCCCTTGGTAAAGACACTTCTTCTTTAAGGGTATGTGCACACGTCAGGATTTCTTGCAGAAATTTTCCTGACAAAAACCGGACATTTCTGCCAGAAATCCGCATGCATTTTTTTCATGTTTTTTTATGCGTTTTTGATGCGTTTTTGGTGCGTCTTTTGTGCATTTTTTCCCAAATGCATAGAATAGCGGGAAAAATGCAGAAAATCTGCAAAATTAATAAACATGCTGCTTTTTTTTACCGCGATGCGTTTTTTTTCGCGGAAAAAAACGCATCATGTGCACAAAACATGCAGAATGCATTCTAAATGATAGGATGCATAATGTATGCGTTTTAATGAGTTTTTATAGCATTTTTATCGTGAAAAAAATGCAAAAAAACGTGAAAAAACCTGAACGTGTGCACATAGCCTAAATCTTATCAAATACTACATGTGTGCAGATGAGAATGAAGTAAAATTTTTGTTTTGTAGACTAAATATTCGATTTTTGGAAAGAAAATAAAGAAAAAATAAAATA
Organism: Ranitomeya imitator; assembly: GCF_032444005.1. NCBI lineage: Eukaryota > Metazoa > Chordata > Amphibia > Anura > Dendrobatidae > Ranitomeya > Ranitomeya imitator. The sequence goes on from NC_091284.1 coordinate 614,468,272, forward strand.
TAAAGCTGGTAATTCATATGAGTTTTGGTTAGCTTTTAATATCCTACATGGCATATCTAGTCAATATGGGGGGTACAGCCTGCAAAATGGACCACCATGAATATTAAACTGGACATCAAGAGATTTCACATTAGTATGGTTCCTTCCCAAAGATCTTCCAATGTCAACAATACAGAAAAAGAATGCACGATAAAAAAATGCATAATTCTCAGCTCCTCAAGGATAGATGTACTGCAATAGTTGTCAATGAATCTGTGAAAGGAATTATGAACCTTTAACCAGGTGAATTTTGTACAAAATGGAAATTGGTATATGAACTTTAAACCAGTAAAGTTAAATTCATATTTGTACATCAATTTACTATTCTCCTTGCCATCAATTGACTATTCTCCTTGTATCGACCAATAATAAGAACAAAAAGGTCACATTCTTGTTTATCCAGGCACATCCCCTTATCCCATATCAGCTCCATTTACACTTTATAAGTTGCTGCACCAACATAACTAAAGCGCTATAGCCCTTTAATTCTGATTATTGGAGGTAGCCCCAATAGTCAGATCACATCCAATTAATACATTCCCTTTAACTGATATTAAAGATCAGTAATCAAAATGCAAGTCATATAGGTGGGTTTGAATATGAAACCAGAATCCTTATGATGTGTACGTGAACAAGTCTGACCATTTCTTCTCTGAGGTGAGAAAAAAGCAGCAGTTTATTTCCCTTGTGCCATTTAGAAGCCATATGGGTAGGGGGTGTTAAAAGAAGAGTTGTTTGCTGTTACGTAAGGAGTATGGCCACATTTAGCCTCACATCAAATTTATAGGATCTACAGATGCACACCTCTAACGGAGGGTCGCAATGTATTCCACTCTATAGACATACAGTGGGTTATGTCACCTCTAAGTTTCCATAGTAAAAAAAAGTTATACCACTTGTGTTTTTAGTGTAGAAGGGCATTTCTGCAGTGAATTTTTTTTTCACCAAAACCAGAGTGGTGTCAGGAAACTTGATGCATACAATAAGCGAGCATCTGACACTTTTTAAGTGCGATTTGATGTGGGTTTTTGCAGCATTTTTACTTGAATTTTCACCAATTAATTTTAATGGATGAAAGGCACTGCAAAACCGTGAAAGAATTAGCATGCTAAGCCTTGGCACAAACACAGAACTCAAAATACACAAAATACAGAACTCAAAAATGCAGTGTGCAAACATTTCCTAACTGTTATCAAATAGTTACTGCAATATTCTATATTGTGTGATGCAGTGAGGAGGATCATATGTGAGGGTTGATATGTGTCCCCCAGGAAGCAGACGGAGTCCTATAAAACCCGCTGGCGTGCCTTGTGTTCGCAGGAGGACACCTTTGAGTCACAAGGCAAAATAAAAGAGAGTGGATTGGGTCCAAGTAGTGACTCAGTCAGTTTGTTAGGAAAGCCCGTTAATGGCTTTTAGTTTTAGAAGGATTTGCAGGTTTTATAGTGGGGTAAATCCTTCTCTCCACTCCGGGTTTTGGAAGTGCTACTATGGCCACAATTCCATTTAAATTTGTCAGTTTTTCTTTGGGTGTGTCACTGTGGGAGTTTGCAAGCTGCAAAACAGGTGTCTCTGTGCAACTCAGGTCTGTGTGGAGCTAACACAGAGCCAGGGATTTCCAGGCGGCTGACGCACCCAAAAGGCACAGCGGTGCCATTGTCCATGGCAATAGGTTTTTGAGTTCTGGACAGTGTTTATGGAAACCCATGTGCGATACGGAGGACATCATTCCTAAGTGTGAGTTCTGAAAATAAAGACTCCATTTTTTATTGTACTTTCTGTGGTCCCTGCATATCTGTCGCACTGCACCAACCCCGCTGCACTACATATGGTGGAGAATGCGGGAAACGTGAACTGAGGTATACCCAAAGCGAGCTGCATGTCAGTAATTAAGCCTGCAACACTACAGCTCAAACCTGCTGACAAGATTGAGGAAATACTCAATCAGTTGGCCCTTACTTAGCAGCAGCAGCTGCAGTTTGAGCGGCAGCAGCATGAGCAGCAGAGGCAGCAGCAGCAACAGTAGCAGGAGCAGCACAATCATCATCAGCAGTTGCTGTATCAGCAACAGCAGAAGATAGCAGCCCTGTGAGAGATGCCCTCACCACAGACCCCGATCCGTTCTGAGACCCAGGACAAAACCCAGTCAGCCCTGAGGAAAATGAGTCCTGAGGATGACATGGAAGCTTTCCTCACTAGATTTGAGCGCAGAGCAGAGCAGGAATGCTTGCCATTTTCCCTGAGGGCTGAAGTGGTGGCCCTGTTCCTGCTGGGCGATGCCCAGAAAGCCTACTTTGACCTCAATCGGGAAGATGCCCTGGACTATGGGAAAATGGGTGTTCCAATGGTTCTTTGCGGAGACCTGACCCCCTAGGTCTCAGGCATATGACTTGTTGCAGCTAGTAAAAAAATGGCTTCAACCTGAGACCGTATCCCTTTTCCACATGGTAAAGAGGGTTGTGGTCGATCAGCTAGTAAGAACTCTGCCAGCCGCTATTCAGTGTTGGGTGGGCCAAGGGGATCCTGGCACCTTAGACCAGGTGGTCAGCCTGATTGAAAAGTATAAGGCCACTCAGGACTTTATACGGGACTCTACTCCACTACGGTTATCATGTTGGACCCCACCAGCCCAGGAGTCTACAAAAGGTCCACGACCCTCTGCTGGGGCCAATCAGGACCGAGCCTACACGGAGGGGGTACCCCAAAGTGAGAGTTACAAGTGACCTGGTTCCCCTAATCTAACACCAAAGGTCCAGACATGCTGCAGCTATTAAGTATTGGTAGTGCCAAGGGCCAGGTCATGTTGCTGCCAACTGCGCCCTGACAGCTGAACCTATGGAATGTGGGTATACTCGCTGTATGTTTATGTATGCCAAGGCTGTTTTCACAGCGGATCCGTTCTTCCCAGCAGGTGAACCACATCTGTGCCAGGTGCATGTCACCAGACACCAGGCCTAGGCCCTCCTGGACTTAGGGAGCCTAGTGACACTTGTGCATGGGTCATAAATCTTGGGATTAGAACCCACTAGGAAAAATGTCGGTGATTGTATTGTATTCATGGTGAACTCCACAAGTACCCGACAGTGAAGGTCTCATTTGTTACGCCCTGCGGGGAGATTAAATATGTGGTGGAGTTAGTGGAGTTAGTGAAGACCCTTCTTTGCGGGGCTGTCCTGGGAAGGGATTTGCCCCTCTTCTGGCCTCTGTGCAAAAATAAAATTAACCCTCCCCAGGCAAATATTTTTTTGGGTGCAGAGCCCGAAGATCCTGACACAGGGATTCCTGCCGTAGGAGTCACTGCCATAGGGAAAGAGTGTGAACCCGATAGATTTCCAATAGAGGTGATGGCAGTAGAGGTCAAGGAGACCCCGACAATTCCCGAGCTGGAAGTGCTTTGGGGAACTTTTGGGACAGTGCAGCTACAGGATCCCACACTGACCCGTGCATCTGAAAGGGTAATCAGGAATCACTCTATAGGGTTGATAAAATCTGGGATGAAGTAGTACAACTGGTAGTGCCCCAATCCTATTGTTGGGTGGTGCTATAAATGGCTCACACCTACATGCTAGGAGGGCACCAAAAGGATGCAGGAGTGCATACTGCAGCATTTCTTTTGGCCTGGGGTCTACGCTGAAGTCCAGAGGTACTGTGAAACATGTCTTGAGTGCCAACTAACCTCACCCATCACAAATTACCAGAGTCCGTTGGTACCCATTATAGAGGTACCTTTTGAGAGGATTGCAATGGATCTGGTAGGGTTGATAGTAAAATCCACCGGGGCAACAACACATATTACTGGTCAAAGACTATGCCACCTGATCCCCAGAGGCCATTCAGCATCAGCACACCTCGGCTAAGCTTATCGTTCGGGAGTTGTTTGCCTTGTTCTGTCGCCTTGGGCTACCGAAGGAGATCCTTACTTATCAAGGGACTCCTTTTATGTCCAAGGTGATGAAGGAACTGCGCAAGCTCCTCAAGATAAAGCAGTTGCGCATTTCAGTCTATCATCCCCCAGACCGACGAAATAGTTGAGTGCTTCAACAAAACCCTCAAGTCCATGTTGAAGAAGGTAATTTCCAAGGATGGAAGGGATTGTGACATGTTGTTGCCCTATTTGATGTTTGCCATTTGCAAGGTACCTCAGACTTCCACGGGATTTTCTCCATTAGAGCTACTATATGGTAGGCATCCTAGGGGTTTGCTGGACCTAGTCAAAGAGACGTGGGAGCAGGAACCTACACCACATAAGGGTGTAATTGAGCATGTGGCCAATGTGTGGGACTGGATTGAGGTGGTCATAACTATAGTAAAAGAGCATTTGGTGGATGCTCAGGCAGCGCAGAGCCGCGTATGTAACAAAAAGCCCATGGTACGCTCCTTTAAAGCAGAAGATCAGGTTTTAGTCTTGGTACCCACCGCTGAAAGAAAGGTTGTGGCCAAGTGGCATGGGTCAGATGAAGTTTGGGAAAAAATTGCGGAAGTGAACTACCAAGTTTACCAGCCCAGGAAAAGAAAACCCGAACAGTTGTATCATGTCAATCTGTTAAAAGCTTGGAAGGACCGGGATTGTATGCTTACAGATGTGACTCTAGACATATCATCTGGGGACCCTCCGATATTGGCCCAGATGGAGGCCAAGAAAGTGGTAAAGATAGGAGACACTCTTTCAAAACACCAGCGTCGAGAGTTGCGGAAATTAGTACAAGAGAATACGGATGTATTCTTGGAACTACCATCCTCTGGAATTCCATGCCTCAACACATCTGAGTTTCCACCACCCTCGGATCCTTTAGACGGAACCTGAAAACCCATCTCTTCAGGAAAGCTTAAAGCCTGCAATAACCATTCTGTCGCCTCACCATCACCAAAGCTGCTGCACCCCCAACCTTCTGTCTCTTCCCCATTATCCCGTAGAATGTAAGTCAGCAAGGACAGGGTCCTCTCCCCTCTGTACCAGTCTGTCATGGTAAATTTGTTTACTGTAAATGATATTTATAACTTTGTATGTAACCCTTTCTCATGTACAGCACCATGGAATTAATGGTGACATATAAATAAATAATAATAATAAATAATAATAATACTTACCTGGTCGTAGCTCTGTCATCCAGCATTACATAGTCACAGAGCCTCATGTAAGCAGGCAAATGAAACCATACCATGTGCCCGAGGCCCGTAGACAAACCACAACGAGTTAGGTAAGACAAATGCTCCAGCTAGGAGTAATTGAGGCGTCCAGGAGTGAATGGGCTAGCTCCATTGTTCTGATCCCAAAGCCACACGGATCATTACAGTTCTGTAATGATTTCCGTAAGTTGAATAAGGTGTCAAAATTTGACCTTTATCCAATGCCCTGGGTGGATGAGCAGGCCCAGTACTTTACCACACTCGATCTGGTCAAGAGTAATTGGCAGGTGTCTCTTAAAGAGTCAGCAAAAGAAAAGACCATGTTCATAACACCGGAGGGTCTATACCACAATGTCATCTTGCCCTTTGGACTATATGGGGCACCAGCCACGCTCCAGAGGCTGATGAACATAGTGCTAGAACCCCATCAGAAGTATGCATCAGCGTATTTGGATGACATCATGTTCTTTAGTAATGACTGGCATAACCACAAACGGTACAAACGGTAGTAGATGCACTCAGAACCACAGGCTTGATGGAGAATCCCGAGAAATGTGTGATAGGGCTTGAGGAAGCCCAGTACTTAGGGTACGTGATTGGCCATGAGGTTATCAAACCCAAAATTAAAAAAAATCAAGGCCATTTAGAACTGATCCCAACCTGTTACCACCGAACAGGTGAGAGCGTTTCTCAGAATCATCAGTTAAAACCAAAGGTTTATACCTAATTTCTCTGGGAGAACAACACCTCTAACTAATCTCTTAAAGGGAAAGAAGTCGGTCATGGTCCAGTGGAGCCCTCAGGTAGAGGTCGCCAGTCCTCATTAGCCCCAACTTCCAGAAACTCTTTGTCGTGCAAACAGATGCCTCTAATGTTGGCCTAGGAGTGGTCCTGTCACAGGATTTAGATGGAGAGGAAAATCCGGTCACCTACCTAAGTAGGAAACGCACCCTGGCCGAGACAAATTATAGTGTAGTGGAGAAGGCCTGACCATTAAGTGGGCTTTGGAGTCTCTACGCTATTATTTACTCGGTTGACCGTTTCGCTTGGTGACAGATCATTCACTCTTGGTCTGGATGAGAAATGCCAAGGAGAGGAATGCTCGGGTCACCAGATAGTTCCTGTCTCTTCAAAATTTCAATTTCAAAATGGAACATCGTGCAGGGAAGGTGCAAGGGAATCAGGTGCGCTTTCCCCGGCATCCTGTATGGTGACAAGTGTTCAACCCCACAAGTTTGAACAGGGGGGATATGTGAGGCAGTAAGGGGCATCATATGCGAGGGTCGATATGTGTCCCCCAGGATGTGGACGAAGTCCTGTTAAACCCGCTGGAGTGCCTTGTGTTCACAACAAGACATCTGTGAGTCACAAGGCAAAATAAAAGAAAGAGTGGATTGCATCCAAATAGTGACTCAGTCAGTTTGTTAGGAAAACTTGTTAAAGGCTTTTATTTTTAGAGGGATTTGCAGGTTTGGTAGTAGGGCAAATCCTTCTCTCCACTCCAGGTTTTGAAAGTGGCTCTATAGCCACTATTCCATTTAAATCTGTCAGTTTTGCTTTGGGTGTGTCAGTGTTGGCATTAGTAAGCTGCAGAGCAGGTGTCTCTGAGCAACCCAGGTCTGAGTGGAGCTAACACAGAGCCAGGGATTTCAAGGTGGCTGATGCACCAAAAGGCACGGCAGTACCATTGTCCATGGCAACGGGTTTTTGAGTTCTGGACTGTTTATGGAAACCCGGCTGTGATCCGGAGGACATCATTCCTAAGCGTAGGCTCTGAAAATAAAGGCTCCTTTTCTATTGTACTTTCTGTGGTCCCTACCTATCTGTCGCACTGCACCAACCCCACTGCACTACAATTGAGAAAAAAAGGTACACAAACCCATAACACAACCTATTCCATAGCCACAAGGCCAAAATGTGAAGAAAGACTATAAGATGTTGTCCAGTCTTAAACTATAATTCTGCAGTCAATCTATTCCACACATCAGGTGCACTGCAAGAATCCTCCGGTGTCAGCACCTGGAACGACAGTCATGTGACCACAATTTTGTGATATGCATACTTCCAGCCACAATCCGACCAGACTGTTTCCTGCCTCACTCAGTACACTTGCATTGAGTGAGGCCATGCCCATCTAGTTGGATTGTGGCTAGGAGTATGCATATCGCATACTTGCTTTCACATGGCCGCCATTCAGGACCGGGTATGGCAAATCTACCACCTAGTCACAGTGAAATAATTGTAATGGAGCTGCTGTGTTGCAGCAGTATTGGAGAACTTCCTACAACCATCAGCACAGGTAGCAGCTGACTGGCAATGGTACTGGGTGTTGAACCCCTGCCAATTAGATATTTGTGTCCTAACCTAAGGATGCACCATGAATAAAAAAAAGTAATGGGCAAATCCTGTAAAAGTCCAAAATCCTGATGACATGGCCAGGTGATTTTTTGTTTTTATTTTCCTCACTTTTTTCCAAGTGCCATAACTTTTTTATTTTTTGGTTGACATAGCAGTCAGTATGAGGGCATGCTTTTAGCAGGGTTCAGTAGGCATTGGATTAGAAGGCAAGCATTCATTTTAACTTTCAATGTATTGGAAAATGGGACAAAAGTTCCAAACGTGATGAAGTTGTAAAAAAAATGCAATTCCTCTATTTGGGGGGGGGGGGGGGGGTTATTTTTATCATGTTCATTGTGGAGAAAAAAAACTCACAAACCTAATTCTCCAAGTCAGTAAAATAATGGCAATTCAACTTTTATTTATGTGGAAAAAAAAAAATCCAGTGTTTATAAAGAAAACTTTATGGTTTGTGCTGCCATTTTCCGAGGCCTGTAAATATTTTATTTTTTCCATCAATTGTGCTGCTGTATGTACAGTAAGAGCTTTTATTTGTATCCCGAGCGGATGGTTTTAGTAATACAAATTTGAAGTACAACATTTTTTTTTTACTTTGTGTTGCTTTTTTTAGGGAGGAGTAGTGACTTAAAAAACACAGTTCTGCATTTTCGATTAAGAGAACTGGCACGTGTTGCATTAAATACCGCTGTCAATCTCTGATTAAATGGTTAACTACAGGTCAGCTCCAGCTGCTGATGTTAGACACCAATGCCGGCTATATAATATAGCCAGGATCTCCTACGTGGGGCAAGGAATGAGCTCTTGAGTCCTCTCCGCACGTAATTACCTTCAAAATCACGTACATTTATGTAATATTGAGTTAAGGGTTTAGAGATGGCTTTTATTTGTTATAATCAACTAAGATTTACATTTTTCTATATGCACAAACAGAACATAGACATCATTATGTTTTAAGGAATCCAGAAAATCATGCTCTACCACTTCGACGGAGATATCTTGTGTGCCTAAGCTAGATATAATAGTGTATTACTCAAAAGTGCCACAGGCAAGAAGGAAAAGACAAACCAAATAGTCCGGTCATTCTCTTCTGCTTGTGAAATAAAAATATGAAAATGTTCTATTCAGTGACCATTAGTGATGGGTGGACCCATGGATGTTTGGATCCATTGAGTTTGGCCAAACATTAAAAACTAGATTGTGGCCCGATTCTAACGCATCGGGTATTCTAGAATATGCATGTCCCCGTAGTATATGGACAATGATGATTCCAGAATTCGCGGCAGACTGTGCCTGTCGCTGATTGGTCGAGGCAACCTTTATGACATCATCGTCGCCATAGCAACCATTATGACATCTACGTCGATACTGTGCCCGTCGCTGAATCAGAAACGTGAGATGTCTACGTCCTTTATGACATCATCGTCGCTGTGCCCGTTGCTGATTGGTCGAGACCTGGCGGCCTCGACCAATCAGAGACGCGGGATGTCTACGTCCTTTATGACATCATCGTCGCTGTGCCCGTTGCTGATTGGTCGAGACCTGGCGGCCTCGACCAATCAGAGACGCAGGATTTCTACGTCGATGCTGTGCTGGTCTCTGATTGACCAATCAGAGACGCGGGATTTCCAGGACAGACAGACAGACAGAAAAACCCTTAGGCAATTATATATATAGAAGAGTTTGGTTCAGGTACCAGAATGGTTACTGAACTTGAACTCGAACTCGGGCCCAGTTCAATTGCATGAGGGGGCCTGAACATCAGGCATTTCCCACACTTTCATCTGTGTGACAGCGCAGGAAACACTGGCTTTAATAAGCGGTAAGTTCAATCGTTAGGCTATGAACTCCGGTCAACTTATTGATGCAACTGCTTGGCACTGAAGCTGCGTTCTCACGCTCAGCTCAGAGTCTCCTGAATGCAGGGCTGAGTGGTCACATTATGACACCGCTCAGCATTGCATACAGATGTAGCAGGATTGGAGCACATCGTGGAACATATGCATTATCGGTGGACAGGTGATTAATACTGCATTTTTTAAATTTTTTACATTAATAAAAGGTTAAAAGAGGGTGGGTAGTGTTTATTTCAAACAAATGAGTTTTTTCTGTGTGTTTTGTTCAATTAAATGACTTTTTCTGTGTTTGTGTTTTCTTTAACTTAAACTTACAGGATTAGTAATAGGGGCGTCTGGTAGACGGTTCTCTATTACTAACCCTTGGGCTTGATGACAGCTGGCATTACAAAGCTGACATTAACACCAGTACAATTACTGCACTTCCCAACAGTGCAAGTGGGAAGAGCTGAGCAAAGTGCCAGAATTGGCATAGCTAATAGATGTGCCTTTTCTGGGGCGGCTGCGGGCTGTTGAGAATACCAGTCCCTAGCTGTCTGCAGCCCCTAACTGTCTTCTTTAATTTGGCTGGTTATCAAAAATGGAGGGACCCCACATCATTTTTTTAAATTATTTATTTAAATACACTGGTGCTAAGCTCTGTGATACCCGGCTGCTGGGTACTCGGGTGACGTCAATAAGGTACCTCACACCACCCGTTTCTCATGAAAGCAGAGCCGCTGTGAACTGAAATAAAATTACTGTGAGGTCACCTGAGTTCATAGCAGCTGGTTTTAATGCTGCATAGCACTAGTACTGGACTGATGAATGACCGCATTCCGACATTCATCAATCCGACACTCAAGCTACCGTGAGACCCAGGGGCTGTGAACACAGGTAAAGGTTACCAGAGTTCACAGACACTGAGTCTTCTGGCAGCAGCAAGGCTTGGAAAGCCTTCTGGCAGTGCTGCAGCCTTTCAACAAGCTTTGTTCGGGCTGCTGAACTCAAACATTATCTGGGACTTCCTGGAGAAGTACGTGTTCAGGGTCCATGCATGGACACTAGATGTTCAGTACGGACCCCAAACTTTACATTTCTGGTGACCAGTAGTCACAACGTTACTCTTCCAGTTCTCCTAAAAATGCTGCAGTGGTAGCAGATGATGTTGATATGATGTTGATGGTAGCTGAAGCAAAAGCATATCTTTTATAAATTAAGCTATTTTGATAATGTAATCATATTTTTGTATACTATGACCACCAGCTAGAAACATTCATGGACAATGTTAGACTTTGACGCTTTGATATTGGCACTTGTACAATATGCAAAATGCGATTTTTATGCTTACCACATTTTCTTAGACATAAGTCAGCCAAATCAAGTACCAGCAGTCATCTCTACTAGCATAAGACTAGCAATCATTTTTCCCATCAGAATACTCCTGTAAAAAGCACATCTACGGGAAGATAATGTTACTGGTGGCTTCTTGTCTTATGAGTTGCCCATACTGTAATATACCAATATAACCATTGTATATAGTCGGTTAAATAAGCAATTATGTTCCCTTACGTCACCATTAAAGTTCAAAGCCTTCAGAAATCATAGGTGTTTTTACAGGTTTGGCTCAGAACTAATGCTTTTTGGCCCAAAGGCTTGGACTGGCATTATGACAACTTTGGCATTTGCCTGAAGGACTTCTTTTTTTCTGATGTAGCTTTGATTTTGTTTCCAGGGTTATTTTGTAATTAATTACCTCATCATTACCTTCATAACCATTAATGTCAATGTTGTTTGCTCTTGATACATAGACTTAGTGGTCTCAGCTTCAAAGCAGGGTTGCCAACCAGATTTTTTATTTTATCTGGATAGCTTCTCAAAAAATTACGGACATCCAACTTTTTTACGGATTTATTATGAATTGTTATGACTATCAGTGATATATGGCCATAAATCCTATAAGAAGACATTAGCGCACTTCACTGTGAACTGTAATTGTTCCAGCTTTAAAAATGGACGCATCAAACATTTTTTTTTGGACAAAGCAAAAAAGTGACCTATTATTACAGACAGTTCATGAATTTCTGAATGGTTTTCAACCCTGCTGCAAAGTCCTACTACCTACAGTATATGTTCCACTGAGTTTAGGGCTAAGTTTATACTGAGCGGAGCATGTCCGTGTGCCATGGCATCTGAGAAACGTTTTCATGTAGCAGCTGGGGAAAAGCATAATTTAAGAATGAGTTACTTTCCTCTCCTGCACCACTATTTTGATTGGAGATCAGCATTAGTGGGAGAGGTGATGGTCATCAAATGGTGATAACAGGGGTTTATTCAGGTAAAAGTGGTTGTTAGGCTACTTTCTTGCATTCAGTATTTGGTCAGTATTTTACATCAGTATTTGTAAGCGAAAACCAGGAGTGAAACAATCAGAGGAAAAGTAGGAAAAGTATACTAGAAACACGTCACCATTTCTGCAATTTTCACCCACTCCCGGTTTTGGCTTACCTGTACTGAGGTAAAATACTGACCAAATACTGAATGTGAGAATGTGGCCTTATTTGCAGTTTTAGGGGGTAATATAGGCAGTAGTGCATAAGTGCATCACTATGCCTGCTTCTAGGCTGATTTGCATGTGACTTAAAAGCGCATTGTTTTCAGTGTTGATAGATCACATTATCGCAAAACAGATAATATTGTTAATTGAACCACTAGGATCTGAACAGACTTTACACTAGTTTCAGAAGTAAAATTGTCCTGACAGGTTTTCTTTAACATCAGCTCTAAGAATGATGGCAGCCCTCATAATTATGTACAGAAAATAGAACAAAAGGTCTACAATCAAAAATTAATATGAAAAATAAAAAAAACCTAAAAATTCCAACATCAGGTTTAACATAGTAAAATAAATCATTACAACTGCTTTAACTTTATCCCAACATGTGGTATACAGCGGCAGCCTACGTCTTCTACAGGTTCTACTGTTTATACTTCAGCACATTCCTCAAATCTGCAGTGATCAAGGCTAGCTCTGATTGCTGCTGTTTATCCCACTGGGTGCTGCTGTCATATGTTGACACAGGTATTTAAAGGGAACTTATCACCAGAAAAAGTGCTATTAACCTGCAGATAAGTTCCTGTGAACACCAACAGTGGAGTAGATGAAGAAATTAATTTCTCCATCTCCTCCGCACCTGTGCTTCGATTCTCTCTTTCTATCGATTATCTCAAGAGGATCGGAGCACAAAGCACTGACACTCAGCTCACACTTGCAGCAGAGCTGAGGCAAAGTATTTTTAGCATATCAGTTTGATCATCTCGCATAAGATGCGATACACTAGTGTGACTTCAGCCTTAAGGAGATTTAAAAAAATATGTTGTGACAGGGTCACTGGCACAGTGTATGAAGGGAGATATGTGTCACTGCACATATTAGCGTCAGTGCTGTAAAACCAGAACAGTTTTCCTCCAGCATGCTATGTGTTGAGAGGGTTAAGTTATGTTATGATTTTTTTAGCGGACCTCCATAGAGTGGGTAGGAGGAGGTCCAACATATCTCCTCCTGCAGAGTCCTTACAGGACCTGTGTGATCTCAAGGTCATGTGATCATCACATGGGGTGTTAAATACCTGGCCATGAGAGTCAGTGGGTGACGTGTCTTGGGAGAGCAAGAATTCCCATATAGCTCCCAGAGGAGCTAAGGACTGTGAGGGTTCACTGCTAGTGAACCCTTCAGGGAATGGGCTCTTATGGACTGTGTTTTGTTTTACCATTATGCCTGGCTCTGTTTGTTTTGTTGAACCCTGCCAATGGTTGATATGTCTACCTAGGAAAGTAGCTGCGTATGTCAACCCTTCACAATGTTTAAATAGTTCACTTGAGAAATTATAGATATTTAAGGAAATTCTAAAACTTACACATTTATATAATCCTTTTTCCATTTCAACAGTAAAAAAGCTATAAAATTGGAGCATGTTTGTTATTGTCACGTTTGAAAAAAACAATTAATTATTCCCTGAAGTGAACACCAGAAAAGCAGTCAAGATATTAACAATTTTACCTGCCAAAACAAAATGTAAGAAAAAACAATCAAGCCCTTCACCCCAAAGCCTGTTTTCAGCTTCCTGACCAGGCCAATTTTAACAATTCTGAACACTGTCAATTTATGAGATAATAACTGTTGAAGGCCTCAACAGATCTCGGTGATTCTAAACTTGACTTTTCATTGTATTCTACTTCATGATAATGGTAACATTTGTTCGATAAGACTTGCGTTTATTTGTGAAAATATCAGAAACTTGGAGAAAATATTAAAAATGTAGCAATTCGAAATTTTAATTTTTATGATCTTAGATTATAGAGTAATGTCACACATAGTTTATAAGTAACATTTCCCAAATTTCTACTTTAAATCAGCATCATTTCTTTAAACTTTTTTTTGTAAGGAAGTTATAAGGGTTAAAAGTTAACCAGCGATTACTCGTTTTTCCAACATAATTTACAAAATCTTTTTTTGCAGGGAGCGTATTACATTTGAAGTGACTTTAATGGGCCTACGTAACATAAAATACTCAAAAGTGACACAATTCTAAAAGCTGAACTCCTCAAGGTGCTCAAAACCACATTCAAAAAGTTTATTAACCCTTCAGGTGCTTCACATGAATTGACACAATGTGGAAGGAAAAAAATGAACTATTTTCTCAAGGGTAATAGGAGAAAATGGACCCTCAAAAATGTTGTGCACGCCGATACCCCATATATGGGGAAAACTACTGTTTGGGCGCATGGCAGGGCACAGAAGGGAAGAAGTACCCTTTGACTTTTGAATGCAAAATTTGCTGGAATCATTAGCAAACGCCAGCGTAGGAGCTGACACTCCTTCTCCCTGCCTGTGAGATGCTGAACTAATGCCATGCAATGCAAAAGCATTGCAGAGTATTAGATCAGCAATCAAGGCAGGGAAAGTTGATGTCATCATAAAAAAGGGCTGATATTTTTAGGCTGGGAAGGGCTAAATTACCATGAACATTTCCAGCCTGATAATATCATCTCACAGCTGTCTACTTTACCTTTGCTGGTTTCATAAAATAGAGGGAACCCCACATCCTTTTTTTCATTCATTCATTTAATTAATTATTTATTTGGTTAAACAAGCCTAAAAAGTTCAACAATATCTTATCTATCTATTCTATCTTTCTATTTATCTATTTAATATCTATCAATTATCTATTATACAATATCTATCTATATCTTTATTTAAGATTGCTTTATTATTTTTGCCATCTAACTGTAAGTTACACAGATCATTATAGTATGTAAAAGATTATGTTAAACACGCATGGCATACTGATCGCATACGTATGTCTTGCAGATGTCATAAGGATGCTAGGAGAGGAAAAAATGTACACTCTCATAGCACTTACATGACAAAAGTTTAGCCATACAGATTCCACTCTTTTCAGGATGAACATCAGAGTGATTTTTAATATGCTGATGTGAGTGAATCCTATAAAACAGTCAAAAACCAATCCGTATGAGTGACTAGCCAAAAAAAAAACAGTGTACAGTGGCTTCTCCCTGCTCCACTTCTATTGAGTAACCGGTCTCCCCCTACATGGATGTATAAGGAGAGGCTTGCCATTCAAGGATAGCTGGTTGGAGAGAAGCTACCATTTGGACTGGTTGCCCATGGGCCTTGGTCCCGGCTGACTTATAAGCATATGTTTATCTACAGCTTACCTGGTAAAACATACCTGGCTGAAATGATAAATTCAGTGTCTGATATGTTACCTGTCATTTGAGTAGCATATGTCAGCTGTCAGGTCCCTCTTAATCTCCCATCCACTTCACTACTATTGTAATCTACTACAGATCTTCTGCCCTAAAATCCAAATGTAAAATTTGCAGTGTATTATTATTATTATTTATTTCTATAGCACCATTAATTCCATGTTGCTGTACATGAGAAAAGGGGTTGCATACTGAGTTATAGATATCATTTACAGTAAACAAATTTACAATGACAGACTGGTACAGAGGGGACAGGACCCTGTCCTTGCGGACTTACATTTTATGAGTATCCATTACATGAGAAAATACCCTAAGGCTGATCCTCTGCACTTTTAACCAAAATAGCACCAATAACATTATGGCATTTAGCTAACAAAGCTCAATAAAGTATAGGGTGGACTCATAAGATGAGATCATTGCATGAATTATGGAAGTGCCTTACCTGTTTCCTTCCTCTAAACAGTGCCTGATGGTCTGTTTTATATACAGTGGGCACAGAAAGTATTCAGACCCCTTTAAATTTTTCACTCTTTGTTTCATTGCAACCATTTGGTAAATTCAAAAAAGTTCAATTTTTTTCTCATTAATGTTCATTCTCCACCCCATCTTGACTGAAAATAACAGAAATGCAGAAATTTTTGCTAATTTATTAAAAAAGAAAAACTGAAATATCACATGCTCATAAGTATTCAGACCCTTTGTTCAGTATTGAGTAGAAGCACCCTTTAGAGCTAGTACAGCCATGAGTCTTCTTGGGAATGATGCAACAAGTTTTTCTCACTTGGATTTGGGGATCCTCTTCCATTCTTCCTTGCAGATCCTCTCTAGTTCCATCAGGTTGGATGGTGAACGTTGGTGGACAGCCATTTTCAGGTCTCTCCAGAGATGCTCAATTAGGTTTAGTCAGGGCTCTGGCTGTGTCAGTCAAAAATGGTCACAGAGTTGTTCTGAAGCCACTCCTTTGTTATTTTAGCTGTATGCTTAGGGTAATTGTCTTGTTGGAAGGTGAATCGTCCGCTAAGTCTCCGGTCCAGAGCACTCTGGAAGAGGTTTTCATCCAGGATATCTCTGTACTTTGCCGCATTCGTGTTTCCTTCAATGACAACCAGTCATCCTGTCTCTGCAGCTGCCACCACTGTGTTTCTCTGTTGGGATTGTATTGGGTAGGTGATGAGCAGTGCCTGGTTTTATCCACACATACCGCTTAGAATTATCACCAAAAAGGTCTATCTTCGTCTAATCAGACCAGAGAATCTTATTTCTCATAGTTTGGGAGTCCTTCATGTCTTTCATATGTCTTGCATTGAGGAGAGGATTCCATCGAGCCACTCTGCCATAAAGGCCTGACTAGTGGAGGGCTACAGTGATAGTTGACTTTGTGAAACTTTCTCCCATCTCTCTACTGCATCTCTGGAGCTCAGCCACAGTGATCTTGGGGTTCTTCTTTACCTCTCTCACCAAGGCTCTTCTCCCATGATTGCTCAGTTTAGCTGGGTGGCCAGGTCTAGGAAAACTTCTGGTGGTCCCAAACTTCTTCTATTTAAGGATTATGGAAGCCACTGTGCTCTTAGGAACCTTGAGTACTGCAGAAATTCTTTTGTAATCTTGGCCAGATCTGTGCCTTGCCACAATTTTTTTCTCTTAGCTCCCTGGCCAGTTCCTTTGACATCATGATTCTCATTTGGTCTGACATGCTCTGTGAGCTGTGAGGTCTTATATAGACAAGTGTGTGCCTTTCCAAATCAAGTCCTATCAGTTTAATTAAACACAGCTGGACTCCAGTGAAGGAGCAGAACCATCTCAAGGCGGATTACAAGGAAATGGACAGCATGTGACTTAAATAGGAGTGTCTGAGCAAAGGGTCTGAATACTTATGACCATGTGATATTTCAGTTTTTCTTTTTCAATAAATTTGCAAACATTTCTATATTTCTGTTTTTTTTTCAGTCAAGATAGGGTGCAGAGTGTGCATTAATGTGAAAAAAATGAACTTTGTTTAATTTACCAAATGGTTGCAATGAAACAAAGAGTGACAAATATAACGGGGTCTGAATACATTCTGTACCCACTGTACATGCTGATATAAGGAGATTGTCAATGTGAAGAGGGCAGGGAGGACTATTAGGATGTGTACACATCGCCATCTATTCTCTCATGCGAGAAAATTGTATCACAGGTGTGGGTAAGAGAGAGAACTTAATTTCATCACCTTGACCATTCTCTTTGTCCGCGGTAATCGGACTGCACTTGACTGACATCTGAGTGTAGTCCGATGTTTCACACGCACCCATAGACTTGTATGGGTGTGTGTGATCCGATCATCAGATGCACCCACAGCATGCAGTGATTATTTTATTATGCCGAATCTGCATGAGAAAATAATCTCTGATCAGCATTGCCCCATAGTATAAGACTGGGCAAAGTGATGTCTGATAAAACATCAGATAGCACTCGGCCATGTTATACAGTGGCGTGAATGAGCCTTTAGCCAAATGATATTATTTGGCCTAATAATGTTTATTTATTATATTCCCTTTAGACTGGGTAACATAATATGATAACAGATCCACTTTAATAATGCTGCTGGATTAGGGTAGGGTGAAATGTGCTGGAATGGGGAAACGTGACTTAATTTTCTTGTTGTGATTGACAGGTAAGGATATTGCTATTTAACCATTGGTTCAGTACTGGCTGTTGTAATTATCATAGTCCCACATCTGCGACATTAGATATAGAAAATGCATCTTTATAGTAATGCGGCAGTCGCTATGTAAATCTACAAACTGCACAATTGCTTTTTGTTTGCTTACTTTAGTAGTTTCATTTTCTTGTAGAAACTAGAAGAGCAAATTAAAATAATGTTATGCAGATTTATCTGAAATAATATTGTGAACCACTTTTGCTTGCTGTAGGAATTGATGCCAAGATTACCTGTACAAGAAGCTACCTGTTAATGTATATCCCCTTTGGGCAAGTGCTTCTCACGCACAAAAACTGTCTTTTTTTCTTTTGGCTGTAGATCAAGTTGTTGCTACATCAAAGACAGAGCTATGTAATAATTTATTATTACACAAGTTGTCATTAAACGTTACATTATGCCAAACCAGAACATCAGTGTTCATTCTATTTGTCATTAATGTCCCGGATTACAGGGAATACTTTCTAGCTCAAAACAATTTATACTACATTGCAATGAATTGCTATTTATGCAGCATGTAAATTATTCTTTCAATTTTGAAAAAGTCGCTAAATTCTTAATCCATTTAAACAATGTACTATGTAAAATGAAGTGTTCTGTGCTTTTCTTAATGTGTCCACGAAATTCCTGTATACATTAGAACTGTATTTTCCATTTGTTTTAAAATTGAAATAAAGGTCTTTCACTTGCTAAATCTGTTCATATTTCCCCCGGCCACCAAAATAGGTAGCAGATTACGCTATTCCATTTCTCACTTTTTCTTACATATTTCACAGGCATCCATTTAACTCCTTAAAGGTGATGAAAATGTTATCTGATATGCAGAATGAATGTCATAGAGCAGGAGGAGCAGATCAGATTGATGTATACAGTCATGGCCAAAATTTTTGAGAATAACAGCAAAATTATATTTTCACATGATCTGCTGCCCTCTGGTTTTTATTAGTCTGATGTTTCTATCACATACAGAAATATAATTGCAATCATATTATGAGTACCAATAGGTTATATTGACAGTTAGAATGAGTTAATGCAGCAAGTCAATATTTGCAGTGTTGACCCTTCTTTTTCAAGACCTCTGCAATTCTCCCTGGCATGCTCTCAATCAACTTCTGGACCAAATCCTGACTGATTGCAGTCCATTCTTGCATAATCAATGCTTGCATTTTGCCAGAATTTGTTGGTTTTTGTTTGTCCACCCATCTCTTGATGATTGACCACAAGTTCTCAATGGGATTAAGATCTGGGGAGTTTCCAGGCCATAGACCCAAAATCTCTATGTTTTGTTCCATGAACCATTTAGTTATCACCTTTGCTTTATGGCAAGGTGCTCCATCATGCTGGAAAAGGCATTGTTGGGCGCCAAACTGCTCTTGGACGGTTGGGAGAAGTTGCTCTTGGAGGACATTCTGCTACCATTCTTTATTCATGGCTGTGTTTTTAGGCAAGACTGTGAGTGAGCCGATTCCCTTGGCTGAGAAGCAACCCCACACATGAATGGTTTCAGGATGCTTTACAGTTGGCATGAGACAAGACTGGTGGTAGCGCTCACCTCTTCTTCTCAGAATAAGCTGTTTTCCAGATGTCCCAAACAATCGAAAAGGGGATTCATCAGAGAAAATGACTTTGCCCCAGTCCTCAGCAGTCCACTCCCTGTACCTTTTGCAGAATATCAGTTGGTCCCTGATGTTTTTTCTGAAGAGAAGTGGCTTCTTTGCTGCCCTCCTTCAAACCAGGCCTTGCTCAAAGAGTCTCTGCCTCACAGTGCGTGCAGAAGCACTCACACCAGCCTGCTGCCATTCCTGAGGAAGCTCGGCACTGCTGGTAGTCCGATCCCGCAGCTGAAACAGTTTTAAGATACGGTCCTGGCGCTTGCTGGTCTTTTTTGGGAGCCCTGGAGCCTTTTTGACAACAATGGAAGCTCTCTCCTTGAAGTTCTTGATGATGTGATAGATTGTTGACTGAGGTGCAATCTTTGTAGCTGTGATACTCTTCCCTGTTAGGCCATTTTTGTGCAGTGCAATGATGGCTGCACGTGTTTCTTTAGAGATAACCATGGTTAACTGAAGAGAAACAATGATACCAAGCACCAGCCTCCTTTTAAAGTGTCCAGTGATGTCATTCTTACTTAATCATGACTGATTCATCGCCAGCCCTGTCCTCATCAACACCCACACCTGTGTTAATGGATCAATCACTAAAACGATGTTAGCTGCTCCTTTTAAGGCAGGACTGCAATGATGTTGAAATGTGTTTTGGGGGTTAAAGTTCATTTTCTGGGCAAATATTGACTTTGCAAGTACAGTAATTGCTGTTAAGCTGATCACTCTGACATTCAGGATTATATGCAAATTGCCATTAGAAAAAATGAAGCAGTAGACTTTGGAAAAATTAATATTTGTCTCATTCTCAAAATTTTTGTCCATGACTGTATTTTTGTGGCAAAACTTTCTGTATAGCTTGTATTTTATTTAATGAAATCCCTTGTGTTTTATGCGCTTGAATCCAGTTGGTGATCGTATTAAATGACTGTCACTTTTCCTTGTATGACTGTACATGCAGAGATAGCTGTCAGTCACTAAGGAGGACCACTTACTTTGGACTTTGCAAAAAAAATACCAGGGATTTCAATGAGAAAAAATCCCTGAATCTTTTCCAACAAACCTATAAATCATTCTGCCCAGCTTCTATTTCTCTATATAACGCTGTCCACAGATCGGACTACATGCACAATGTGACAGGTTCCCTTTAATGAGAACCTGTTAGCAGCATTTTGCAAGATAAAGTAAATACATGGCCGTAATGGGTTGATGTACAAATTAAATTGATACCTTTTGTAAAGAAATACACTTTGTTGTTCTTCTTTAATCTGCATTTGAAGTTTTCTGATAATGAAATTTCAGTGCACAGGGGCGGGACTAGGTATTACGTCTTAGGGGTGACGCCATGTTGTTTTTTTCGTTTATGTATTAACTTGCTAAATAAATGAAAAAAACAACGTGGGTACCTTTATTTTTGATAACCAGCTAAGTTAAAACAGACAGGTGTGAGCTTATATGAAAAGGCTAGAAAGGTCTCTGGCTGTTGGGCCCTTCCCAGCCTAAAAATACAAGCCCGCCTCCTTCCCAGAATTTGTGTATCACATTAGATGTGGCAAATCTGATGCTTTGCTCTGCTCTTCCCGATTGCCCTGCTGCATCGACATTCGTGGTAATGGTTTATGGGGTTGATGTCAGTTGTGTAGTGTCAGCTGGCATTAAGCCCTAGTGTTGGTAATGGAGAGGCATCTAAAAGACACAGAAAGTAGAAAAAATTGTGACGTTCCAGCTCCTTAAAATTGGTGATTCTTTATTTATCCATTAAAAAATTTCTTCATCTTAATAAATCCTTGCACATATAGGAATGCGTACATGTGGAAAAGAAGAGTTAATGCGACGCGTTTCGATCTGATGCGATCTTAGTCATTGCATAGCTCTGTGTTAGCCCACTTCACTAACCACTCACAAGAGCTATAATAGTCACCTGACTCTCTTGGAAGGTCCTGATCGGGAATTCTCCTTAAGGCTACTCAGGTGAACGATAATATAATTAATAAAAAACACAGTGATAAACATTTAAACAATACCATTAAAAAGGAACAGAACAAAAAAAGACTTTGATGATAATAATAATAATAATAATAATCTTTATTTATATAAATAATAATGATACGTTATTTTGTTCTTCCTATTAAGACCACATGGATGTCTGGTTTGTAGGTTATATATCCAGAAAGCTTCTCTGGTAAGGAGGCGTCTTTTTATATCTCCTCCCCGCTGAGGAGTTTTTACCTGCTCTATGCCTTGAATTGACATCGAGGAGATAACCCCTTCATGATATGTTGAAAAGTGTTTAGCTACTGCCGAGACATTACGACTACTTGCATTACTGATGCCTATATCTCTTAAATGTTCCGATATTCTTGTTTTTAATTTCCTTGTTGTACATCCTATATATGAGACATGGCATACTATACAATCAATTTTATACACTACATTTTTGGTATGGCAATTAATGAACTCTTTGACATAATAAGTTTTGGATTTATCAGCATTTTTAAAGATTTTACTACTTACCAGATAAGCAAGTACTACAGGCAGAGACGCCACATTTAATGAATCCCTTGCATTCCAGCCACGTTTTTTGATATCGGCTTGGATGCAAATACACCTGGAGATATTTTACTACCAATGGTTGGCACTCTTCTAGCCACCACATTTATACCATCTTTTAGTATTTTTGAAAGCTCATCATCTTCATATAATATGGGCAATCTCTTTTGGATTATGTTTTTTATATCTTTAAAATGGAGACTGAATTGAAAACATACATATGGTTTTTTCTTTCTCTTTTCTTTTTCCCTTTTATTTACTTTATCTGGCACCAACAAGTTCTCTCTTAATTTGTTATCCACTATTTTCTGTGCTCTTTTTAAAGTCCATTTTGGACTTGGCTTTGCATCCAAGCCCATATCAAAAACGTGGCTGGAATGCAAGGGATTTTTTAAATGTGGCGTCTCTGCCTGTAGTACTTGCTTATCTGCTAAGAGTAGTAAAATCTTTAAAAATGCTGATGAATCCAAAACTTATTCTTTATTTTATGTCTCTCAGGCTACCATTTGTGGACTACTTTGGAATCATTGGACTACTTTGGACCAGCATAGCTTTTTTTTCTCTTTTTATTAATAAATTGGAGAAATGGAGTAGGGGAGTTTTTTCTTTTAAATAAAACATTTTTGTGTGTTTGTTTTTTTCTTTAAAGGTAATGGGTTAGTAATAGTGGTGTCTGTTAGATGCCTCTCCATTACTATCCATTAGGCTTGATGCTAGCTGACACTACACAGCTGATATCAACCCAAAAATATATTACTCTGATTGTCAACGCATCAGGGTAATCGAGAAGAGCAGGGCAAAATGCTGGAATTGGTGCATACAATGTGATGCGCCAATTCTTGGGCAGCTGTAGAGTGGTATTTTTAGGCCAATAATCAGGGACCTTCCCAGCCTAATATTATCAGCTCCAAGCTGTCTGCTTTACTTTGCCTCTCTCTGAAAAATGGAGGAGGACCCCAAGTAATTTTTTTAAATTATTTATTTATTAACAATGTTAATAAATAAATGAAAAAAATATGCTCATCCCTTATTTTTGATAGCCAGCCAAGGTAAAGCACACAGGTCAGAGCTGATATGATCAGGCTGGGAAGGTCCATCGATATTTGCCCCTCCCAACCTAAAAATACCAGTCCACAGCCACCTCAGAATTGGCACATCACATTAGATGCACCAATTCTGGCACTCTGCCTGGTTTTTCCTGATTATCCTGGTGTGCTGGAAATCAGGGAAATATTTTTTGGGGGTTGATGTCAGTTGTTTAGTGTCAGCTAGTATCAATCCCAGGGGTTAGTAATGGTGAGGCATCTAAGAGATACCCCCATTAATAACACAGTAAGTTAAAAGCAAAAAAAAGAGCATTTCTGGGGTAAGAAATGTTGACATTTTTAATGAATTTGATGTGCAGGCATATTACACCCCGTCCCACACTGGCTGCTCTCCAGCTCCGCCCATTTTGTCAGAGCTGCTTCAAAGTGGAATGAAAATGCAAAAGTTGCAATCATTTTTGGCCTCTATTTTTTTGTTTTACTTAATTGTACAGTATCATTAATTCCAGAGTGCTTTAGAACCATTAGCATTACTGTCCCCATTGGATCTCACCATCTACATTCCCTATCAATTTGTCTTTGGAGTGTGGGAGGAACCCGGAGAACCAGTGGGAAGCCCACACAAACACTGAAAAACATACAAACACTTGCAGATGTTGTTATTGATGGGGTTTTTACACAGTATCGCAGGGCTTGCAGCTCCTTTTGCAGTTGCGAACAAAGAACTCACAGATGCGCTCAATGGAAGACAAGTCTAGCGACTCTGGTCATTGTAGCATGTCTTGGCCACAGAGGCTGCTCACTGTAGTACCAGCAACATGCAACATGACTTTGTTATATTGAACCGCAACTCTTGGGACACTTTGGAGAAATGGCCTTACCATTGGTTTCACTCCTAATTCAATGTAATGTCAAGTTGCTAGAGTACATAGAATGAAGACTAGAGGCATCTGTTTACAGTACTTTATGCTACCCCATGCAATATTATTATTATTATTTATTATTATAGCGCCATTTATTCCATGGCTCTTTACATGTAAGGAGGGGCATACATAATGAAAACAAGTACAATAATCTTAAACAATACAAGTCATAACTGGTACAGGAGGAGAGAGGACCCTGCCCGTGAAGGCTCACAATCTACAAGGGATGGGTGAGAATACAGTAGGCAAGGGTAGAGCTGGTCATGCAGCAGTTTGGTCGATCAGTAGTTACTGCAGGTTATAGGCTTGTTGGAAGAGGTGGGTCTTCAGGCTCTTTTTGAAGGTTTCGATGGTAGGCGAGAGTCTAATGTGTTGTGGTAGCGGGTTCCAGAGTAGGGGTGATACGCGAGAGAAATCTTGTATATGTTTGTGGGAAGAGCAGATAAGAGGGGAGTAGAGAAGGAGGTCTTGTGAGGATCGGAGGTTGCGTGTAGGTAAGTACCGGAAGACGAGGTCACAGATGTATGGAGGAGACAGGTTGTGGATGGCTTTGTGACAGAGGGGAAAGCTGGGGAATAGCGGGGGTACAGGTGGATTAGTCGGGCAGCAGAGTTTAGAATAGATTGGAGGGGTGCGAGAGTGTTCGAGGGGAGGCCACAGAGCAGGAGGTTGCAGTAGTCAAGGCGAGAGATGATGAGGGCATGGACTAGGGTTTTTGCAGATTCTTGGTTGAGGAATGAATAGATTCGTGAAATATTTTTGAATGGAAGTCGGCAGGAAGTGGAAAGGGCTTGGATATGTGGTTTGAAGGAGAGATCAGCATCAAGGATTACCCCGAGGCAGCGAGCCTGTGGGACTGAGGAGAATGGGCAGCCATTTACTGTAATGGATAGGTTCGTTGGGGAGGTGTTAGGGTTGGCGGAACGCACCAAATATATAATTTATTAAATGGAATTGGTGCGTTCGCAACCCGGGATCCACCGTGCAGGAAAGCACCTGCTGCTAAATAATGGCGGCTTTATATGGCGGTATATACCAACTCTGTTAGCTTCACAGAGTAACCGCGAGAGGAAAGCTCTGTGCCCTGTTAGACTTTCACAGAGGCACAGGCCAACTACCCAGATGTGAGCAGTGAGTGGTCATGCATGCATACAAAACTCCTCGCCGGAGATGCCAGCATTCTAGGGGCTTATTTCAGCCGGGTCCCTGAACACACTTAAACACAATCTCCTCGCCGGAGGTGCCAGCATTCTAGGGGCTTATTTCAGCCGGGTCCCTGAACACATTCAAACACATGACCCCATTGGCGCAAAGCATATAGCATAAGACGATACTAGCGCATGGCCGTGCGGTCATGCGCAGTTTATATAGTTGCAGCACAGGAAGCTGCTACTGAAGTTTTTGTCCTTTCAGGACCTTCCAGAAGGACCAATGGAATGTACTGCAGCACCTGAGCATGTGACCGAACATGTGGCCCTCGACCTCCAATGGGAGACCCTGCCCTGGGCATGCTCAGTGTGAGTAAACAAGGACTTAGTCCCAGAGAGGCTCGCTCGCCGCAGATCAGTGCAGGGTACCATAGGAAAGCCAGAAAAGGCAGTAGTGACCCTATGCACTGAATCAGCCCCAGCGAGACGCTGGGAGCGACGTCTCCGCTGAGCAGAGCCCACTGCGGCCGATACCGAATGGGAGACCGCAGCAGACACGGATCGAGATTCCCCCTGTGCAGCTGAGGAAACTCGACTCCTAACATTACCCCCCCTCCTAGGGCCCCCCCTCCTTGAGCCTCACTACGCTCAAAAGCTGCGATAAGCAGCGGAACCCGAATGTGCTCCACAGGCTCCCAGGTTCTATCCTCTGGGCCTACATTTCAAAAAACCTGATCTGCACATCCAAACATAGACTGAGTGTGAACAGGTGCTGAACCCAGAGTCGCCAACTCGTATATAGTTAAATAAATAGGGCAGCACACTGCAGCGCCAAAACATGCAAACTTGAAAAAACGAAATTTGAACTGCATTACTGCACTAGAAATATGAAAAATGAGAGCTTTTAGCGCACAAAAATGGCCAATTTTATGTGTACCTCGTAGCCACGTTAAGGCATCTCTCTTATACGAGGTCCTACGTTTGACCTACCTCACTGAGAATAAACGTCTCCATCTGAATGGGTACATGTAAAAACCTCTTCTTGGACTCAAATTCTCTCTCTATGTGGAGGGGTATTGGACCTACTATAATTAAAACACCTGAAGCTAGGAGGCGGGGAGTGCACGATCAGAAGGCTAGAGAATACATTTCAAAAAACCTGATCTGCACATCCAAACATAGACTGAGTGTGAACAGGTGCTGAACCCAGAGTCGCCAACTCGTATATAGTTAAATAAATAGGGCAGCACACTGCAGCGCCAAAACATGCACACTTGAAAAAACGAAATTTGAACTGCATTACTGCACTAGAAATATGAAAAATGAGAGCTTTTAGCGCACAAAAATGGCCAATATTATGTGTACCTCGTAGCCACGTTAAGGCATCTCTCTTATACGAGGTCCTACGTTTGACCTACCTCACTGAGAATAAACGTCTCCATCTGAATGGGTACATGTAAAAACCTCTTCTTGGACTCAAATTCTCTCTCTATGTGGAGGGGTATTGGACCTACTATAATTAAAACACCTGAAGCTAGGAGGCGGGGAGTGCACGATCAGAAGGCTAGAGAATACATTTCAAAAAACCTGATCTGCACATCCAAACATAGACTGAGTGTGAGCAGGTGCTGAACCCAGCTGCAGTGTACTGCCCTATTTATTTAACTATATACGAGTTGGCGACTCTGGGTTCAGCACCTGTTCACACTCAGTCTATGTTTGGATGTGCAGATCAGGTTTTTTGAAATGTATTCTCTAGCCTTCTGATCGTGCACTCCCCGCCTCCTAGCTTCAGGTGTTTTAATTATAGTAGGTCCAATACCCCTCCACATAGAGAGAGAGAATTTGAGTCCAAGAAGAGGTTTTTACATGTACCCATTCAGATGGAGACGTTTATTCTCAGTGAGGTAGGTCAAACGTAGGACCTCGTATAAGAGAGATGCCTTAACGTGGCTACGAGGTACACATAAAATTGGCCATTTTTGTGCGCTAAAAGCTCTCATTTTTCATATTTCTAGTGCAGTAATGCAGTTCAAATTTCGTTTTTTCAAGTTTGCATGTTTTGGCGCTGCAGTGTGCTGCCCTATTTATTTAACTATATACGAGTTGGCGACTCTGGGTTCAGCACCTGTTCACACTCAGTCTATGTTTGGATGTGCAGATCAGGTTTTTTGAAATGTATTCTCTAGCCTTCTGATCGTGCACTCCCCGCCTCCTAGCTTCAGGTGTTTTAATTATAGTAGGTCCAATACCCCTCCACATAGAGAGAGAATTTGAGTCCAAGAAGAGGTTTTTACATGTACCCATTCAGATGGAGACGTTTATTCTCAGTGAGGTAGGTCAAACGTAGGACCTCGTATAAGAGAGATGCCTTAACGTGGCTACGAGGTACACATAAAATTGGCCATTTTTGTGCGCTAAAAGCTCTCATTTTTCATATTTCTAGTGCAGTAATGCAGTTCAAATTTCGTTTTTTCAAGTTTGCATGTTTTGGCGCTGCAGTGTGCTGCCCTATTTATTTAACTATATACGAGTTGGCGACTCTGGGTTCAGCACCTGTTCACACTCAGTCTATGTTTGGATGTGCAGATCAGGTTTTTTGAAATGTATTCTCTAGCCTTCTGATCGTGCACTCCCCGCCTCCTAGCTTCAGGTGTTTTAATTATAGTAGGTCCAATACCCCTCCACATAGAGAGAGAATTTGAGTCCAAGAAGAGGTTTTTACATGTACCCATTCAGATGGAGACGTTTATTCTCAGTGAGGTAGGTCAAACGTAGGACCTCGTATAAGAGATGCCTTAACGTGGCTACGAGGTACATATAAAATTGGCCATTTTTGTGCGCTAAAAGCTCTCATTTTTCATATTTCTAGTGCAGTAATGCAGTTCAAATTTCGTTTTTTCAAGTTTGCATGTTTTGGCGCTGCAGTGTGCTGCCCTATTTATTTAACTATATACGAGTTGGCGACTCTGGGTTCAGCACCTGTTCACACTCAGTCTATGTTTGGATGTGCAGATCAGGTTTTTTGAAATGTATTCTCTAGCCTTCTGATCGTGCACTCCCCGCCTCCTAGCTTCAGGTGTTTTAATTATAGTAGGTCCAATACCCCTCCACATAGAGAGAGAATTTGAGTCCAAGAAGAGGTTTTTACATGTACCCATTCAGATGGAGACGTTTATTCTCAGTGAGGTAGGTCAAACGTAGGACCTCGTATAAGAGAGATGCCTTAACGTGGCTACGAGGTACACATAAAATTGGCCATTTTTGTGCGCTAAAAGCTCTCATTTTTCATATTTCTAGTGCAGTAATGCAGTTCAAATTTCGTTTTTTCAAGTTTGCATGTTTTGGCGCTGCAGTGTGCTGCCCTATTTATTTAACTATATACGAGTTGGCGACTCTGGGTTCAGCACCTGTTCACACTCAGTCTATGTTTGGATGTGCAGATCAGGTTTTTTGAAATGTATTCTCTAGCCTTCTGATCGTGCACTCCCCGCCTCCTAGCTTCAGGTGTTTTAATTATAGTAGGTCCAATACCCCTCCACATAGAGAGAGAATTTGAGTCCAAGAAGAGGTTTTTACATGTACCCATTCAGATGGAGACGTTTATTCTCAGTGAGGTAGGTCAAACGTAGGACCTCGTATAAGAGAGATGCCTTAACGTGGCTACGAGGTACACATAAAATTGGCCATTTTTGTGCGCTAAAAGCTCTCATTTTTCATATTTCTAGTGCAGTAATGCAGTTCAAATTTCGTTTTTTCAAGTTTGCATGTTTTGGCACTGCAGTGTGCTGCCCTATTTATTTAACTATATACGAGTTGGCGACTCTGGGTTCAGCACCTGTTCACACTCAGTCTATGTTTGGATGTGCAGATCAGGTTTTTTGAAATGTATTCTCTAGCCTTCTGATCGTGCACTCCCCGCCTCCTAGCTTCAGGTGTTTTAATTATAGTAGGTCCAATACCCCTCCACATAGAGAGAGAATTTGAGTCCAAGAAGAGGTTTTTACATGTACCCATTCAGATGGAGACGTTTATTCTCAGTGAGGTAGGTCAAACGTAGGACCTCGTATAAGAGAGATGCCTTAACGTGGCTACGAGGTACACATAAAATTGGCCATTTTTGTGCGCTAAAAGCTCTCATTTTTCATATTTCTAGTGCAGTAATGCAGTTCAAATTTCGTTTTTTCAAGTGTGCATGTTTTGGCGCTGCAGTGTGCTGCCCTATTTATTTAACTATATACGAGTTGGCGACTCTGGGTTCAGCACCTGTTCACACTCAGTCTATGTTTGGATGTGCAGATCAGGTTTTTTGAAATGTATTCTCTAGCCTTCTGATCGTGCACTCCCCGCCTCCTAGCTTCAGGTGTTTTAATTATAGTAGGTCCAATACCCCTCCACATAGAGAGAGAATTTGAGTCCAAGAAGAGGTTTTTACATGTACCCATTCAGATGGAGACGTTTATTCTCAGTGAGGTAGGTCAAACGTAGGACCTCGTATAAGAGAGATGCCTTAACGTGGCTACGAGGTACACATAAAATTGGCCATTTTTGTGCGCTAAAAGCTCTCATTTTTCATATTTCTAGTGCAGTAATGCAGTTCAAATTTCGTTTTTTCAAGTTTGCATGTTTTGGCACTGCAGTGTGCTGCCCTATTTATTTAACTATATACGAGTTGGCGACTCTGGGTTCAGCACCTGTTCACACTCAGTCTATGTTTGGATGTGCAGATCAGGTTTTTTGAAATGTATTCTCTAGCCTTCTGATCGTGCACTCCCCGCCTCCTAGCTTCAGGTGTTTTAATTATAGTAGGTCCAATACCCCTCCACATAGAGAGAGAATTTGAGTCCAAGAAGAGGTTTTTACATGTACCCATTCAGATGGAGACGTTTATTCTCAGTGAGGTAGGTCAAACGTAGGACCTCGTATAAGAGAGATGCCTTAACGTGGCTACGAGGTACACATAAAATTGGCCATTTTTGTGCGCTAAAAGCTCTCATTTTTCATATTTCTAGTGCAGTAATGCAGTTCAAATTTCGTTTTTTCAAGTGTGCATGTTTTGGCGCTGCAGTGTGCTGCCCTATTTATTTAACTATATACGAGTTGGCGACTCTGGGTTCAGCACCTGTTCACACTCAGTCTATGTTTGGATGTGCAGATCAGGTTTTTTGAAATGTATTCTCTAGCCTTCTGATCGTGCACTCCCCGCCTCCTAGCTTCAGGTGTTTTAATTATAGTAGGTCCAATACCCCTCCACATAGAGAGAGAATTTGAGTCCAAGAAGAGGTTTTTACATGTACCCATTCAGATGGAGACGTTTATTCTCAGTGAGGTAGGTCAAACGTAGGACCTCGTATAAGAGAGATGCCTTAACGTGGCTACGAGGTACACATAAAATTGGCCATTTTTGTGCGCTAAAAGCTCTCATTTTTCATATTTCTAGTGCAGTAATGCAGTTCAAATTTCGTTTTTTCAAGTTTGCATGTTTTGGCGCTGCAGTGTGCTGCCCTATTTATTTAACTATCCTCTGGGCCGTGACCCTTCCAGTCCACCAGATAAAATTTCTTGCCACGTACCACCTTGCACCCCACAATAGCATTCACCTCAAACTCATCCGTGGATGAACCCGATGTCCCAGCAGATGACTTGGAAAACCGGGACAAATGAACGGGCTGTAAGAGGGAAACGTGGAAAGTATCGGTGATACCAAGGCGTGGAGGAATAGCCAAATGGTAGACCACAGGGTTGACCTGTTCCAGAACCTTAAACGGGCCAATGTAGCGAGGAGCAAACTTAGTGGACTCAACTCGCAGCCTGATGTTACGGGCGGAGAGCCACACTAAGTCACCAGGAGCAAAGACCGGAGCGGGGCGCTGGTGTGTATCAGCCGAAACCCTCATTCTCTCCTTGGAGGCCCGGATGGCATCCTGTGTGCGGTCCCAGATGTCACGTGCCTCCACCGCCCAGTCTGCCACCCTAGAATCGGTGGATGACACGGGCTTGGGCTCAGGGACACGCGGATGCTGGCCGTAATTAAGGAGAAAAGGAGTTTGACCAGTGGAATCGGCTACGGCGTTGTTCAGGGCAAATTCCGCCCAAGGTAGCAAAGATGCCCAGTCATCCTGCCTAGCAGAGACGAAATGTCGCAAATATGTCACCAGAGTCTGGTTGGTTCTCTCCACCAACCCATTCGTCTCGGGATGGTATGCAGAGGAGAGGTTTAACTCTATGCTGAGTAAACGGCAGAGCTCTCTCCAAAACCGAGATGCGAACTGGGGACCCCGATCGCTGACAATCTTATCAGGCATACCATGCAAACGGAAAATGTGTTTAATGAACAACACCGCCAAGGCCCGTGCTGAGGGTAACCGAGGAAGCGGCACCAAATGCACCATCTTGGAGAAATGGTGACAACCCAAATAATGGAGCAGCCACGCGACTTGGGTAGACCCACCACAAAGTCCATCCCGACCATCTCCCAGGGCCTGTCTGCCACCGGTAGAGGGTAAAGCAACCCAGCATGCCGTTGCCGAGGAGACCAATTCTGGGCGCAAGAAACGCACGCCTGAATATAGTCCTTGATATCTCGGGCCATATGCGGCCACCAGTATGTTCTCGCCAGAAGCTCAGATGTCCTCTTGGTCCCAAAATGCCCACCCACTCTGGAGGAGTGAGCCCAAGAGAGAACCTCCGGTCGCAAGTTAGCTGGTACGAAAGTCTTGCCCGGGGGCACAGACTCTAGCGAAACCGGAGCTACAGTTCTCAGGCTCTCAGAAGGGACAATAAGCCGAGGCTCCTCCTCCTCCGATGACACCACGGAGCGGGAGAGAGCGCCAGCACGAACGTTCTTCTCCCCGGAGAGGAAATGGAGAGTAAAATGGAACCGGGAGAAGAACAGGGACCATCTAGCCTGGCGAGAATTCAGCCGCTGGGCAGTTTGCAGATACACCAAGTTCTTGTGGTCAGGGAAGACTTGGAAGGGAAAGCGAGCTCCCTCCAAGAGATGTCTCCACTCCGAAAAAGCCAACTTCATGGCCAGCAACTCCCTGTCCCCGATGGAATAATTCCTCTCCGCTGGTGTGAAGGTCTTGGAGAAGAAGAAGCAAGGATGCTTCCGACCTTGAGCATCCTTTTGGAAAAGGACTGCTCCAGCACCAACGGATGAGGCATCCACCTCCAAGATAAATGGCTTATCAACATCGGGGCGATGTAGGATGGGAGCGCTAGCGAAGTGTGACTTGATCGAGAGAAAGGCTTTGGAGACCTCCTCTGACCACAACTTGGGATTTGCTCCCTTCTTGGTGAGGGCAACCAAGGGAGCTACCAAAGTTGAGAAGTGTGGAATGAACTGGCGATAGTAATTAATGAACCCCCATAAAGCACTGCACCGCTTTAAGAGAATGGGGTTCCTGCCAGTCCATTACAGCCTGTAGCTTGGCAGGATCCATAGCCAAACCCTGGGCAGAGATGATATAACCAAGGAAAGGCAAGGACTCCTGCTCAAACACACACTTCTCCAGCTTGGCGTAGAGGGAGTTTGCCCGTAAGAGGTCGAAGACTTTGCGAACATCTCTCCGATGGGAGTCAATATCTGGAGAGAAGATGAGAATATCATCCAGATAGACTACGACCGAGGTGATGAGCATATCCCGGAAGATGTCGTTCACAAAGTCTTGGAAAATGGCTGGGGCATTACAGAGCCCGAAGGGCATCACCAGATATTCATAGTGCCCATCCCTGGTGTTAAAAGCCGTCTTCCATTCATCCCCCTCACGGATGGGAATCAGGTTGTAAGCACCCCGCAGATCTAACTTTGTAAATACCCTCGCTCCCCGTAGCCTATCAAACAGCTCAGATATCAGGGGTAGTGGGTACTTGTTCTTAACGGTGATGGCGTTAAGACCCCTGTAGTCTATGCATGGACGTAAGTCTCCAGTCTTCTTCTGTACGAAGAAGAACCCTGCCCCTGCCGGTGACACTGACTTCCTAATGAATCCTCTTGCCAGATTCTCCTGGATGTACTGGGACATTGCCTCCATCTCCGGGAGAGATAACGGATAGACTCGACCCTGGGGAGGCTCAGCACCAGGCAAGAGGTCAATAGGACAGTCATAGGGGCGGTGAGGCAGAAGGGTCTCCGCAGCTCT
The DNA here is from genome assembly GCF_032444005.1 of Ranitomeya imitator. Lineage (NCBI taxonomy): Eukaryota > Metazoa > Chordata > Amphibia > Anura > Dendrobatidae > Ranitomeya > Ranitomeya imitator. Next base: position 614,501,528 of record NC_091284.1, read on the forward strand.
TGGAGAACACGTCTGCATAGGGCCAATAGTGCTTGGGGAGAGAGGAAAGATCTGCAGGTACCTGTGTAGTAGCAACCTGAACGCACTCCCTCAGACATCTACCCTCGCAAGATTTACTCCAACCCAAAATTCTCCCAGAGGACCACTCAATATGAGGAGAATGGTAGCGAAGCCATGGTATCCCCAACAGGACCTCATCAATTCCCTCAGGAATGACTAATAGGGAGATTATCTCCTGATGTGATGGAGACACAGATAGCGTGAAAGGAATGGTTTGGTGGGTAATCTGTGAAGGTAGTGTTGACCCATTTACTACTCGAACGGTTACCGGCTTGGCGAGCATCACCAAGGGTATTGCGTGACGCTGGGCAAAAGCGGAAGACATAAAGTTACCCTCTGCCCCAGAATCCACGCATAGCTCGACCATAAGAGTGGATGGGCCTATGGTAATTGTCCCCTTGAAGGACAACTTTGAGGCAAACGTCGCCGTGTCTAGTGTACCTCCTCCAACTGCCACTAGACGCTGACGTTTCCCCGACCGCTGAGGACCCTTGGAGGCAAGGTGTCCTGACTGCTGGCAAACATGACGGACCTTATGTGCACGGGCAGACTGAGACTTGGATCCCGCTCGTGTCACCTCTAAGTCCTCATGTGACTCGGATGCCTGGACTGGAGATTCCAAAGGTTTGGCGAAGGTGGGAGCCAGCCGAAACCTCTGCCTACACTGGGCTCGCTCCAACCTCCGCTCGTTAAAACGGAGGTCAATACGAGTAGATACGGCTATGAGCTCCTCCAGTGTGGCGGGAATCTCCCTAGTGGCCAAAGTGTCCTTCACATGGTCAGCCAGCCCCCTCCAAAATACGGGAATGAGGGTTTTATCTTGCCATTCCAACTCAGACGCTAATGTCCGGAAGTGAACAGCAAAATGGCTGACCATGGTTGAACCCTGAGTCAAAGCCAGCAGTTGGAGCGCTGTATCATGGGTGACTTGAGGTCCTAAAAAGACCTGTTTCAGAGTGTCCAGAAACCTAGGAACACTCCGCACCACATGATCGTTGCGCTCCCACAGCGGCGTAGCCCACTCCAACGCTCTGTCCGACAGGAGAGAGATTATGAATCCCACCTTTGCCCGCTCAGTAGGGAAACTTGCAGCCAGAAGCTCGAGGTGTATACCACATTGGCTCACGAAACCCCTACAGGACTTACTGTCCCCAGAGTATCTCTCAGGCAAAGGAAGGTGAGATAGGGTCAGAACAGAGGTGGCAGTGGGTAAAGCTGCTGCAGCCACGCTAGCAGCCTGAACAGCTATTGCGTTAACATCCACCGCCGAGGTTGCACGCTCAAGAGATGCCAACCGGCCCTCCAGCAGCTGGATGTACCCCTGCAATCGCTGTTCATCCGCCATTAGTTAGCCAGATCCTGGCGCTAGTATACTGTTAGGGTTGGCGGAACGCACCAAATATATAATTTATTAAATGGAATTGGTGCGTTCGCAACCCGGGATCCACCGTGCAGGAAAGCACCTGCTGCTAAATAATGGCGGCTTTATATGGCGGTATATACCAACTCTGTTAGCTTCACAGAGTAACCGCGAGAGGAAAGCTCTGTGCCCTGTTAGACTTTCACAGAGGCACAGGCCAACTACCCAGACGTGAGCAGTGAGTGGTCATGCATGCATACAAAACTCCTCGCCGGAGATGCCAGCATTCTAGGGGCTTATTTCAGCCGGGTCCCTGAACACACTTAAACACAATCTCCTCGCCGGAGGTGCCAGCATTCTAGGGGCTTATTTCAGCCGGGTCCCTGAACACATTCAAACACATGACCCCATTGGCGCAAAGCATATAGCATAAGACGATACTAGCGCATGGCCGTGCGGTCATGCGCAGTTTATATAGTTGCAGCACAGGAAGCTGCTACTGAAGTTTTTGCCCTTTCAGGACCTTCCAGAAGGACCAATGGAATGTACTGCAGCACCTGAGCATGTGACCGAACATGTGGCCCTCGACCTCCAATGGGAGACCCTGCCCTGGGCATGCTCAGTGTGAGTAAACAAGGACTTAGTCCCAGAGAGGCTCACTCGCCGCAGATCAGTGCAGGGTACCATAGGAAAGCCAGAAAAGGCAGTAGTGACCCTATGCACTGAATCAGCCCCAGCGAGACGCTGGGAGCGACGTCTCCGCTGAGCAGAGCCCACTGCGGCCGGTACTTAATGGGAGACCACAGCAGACACGGATCGAGATTCCCCCTGTGCAGCAGAGGAAACTCAACTCCTAACAGGAGGTCACGTGAGATGGGGGAAAGATGATGAATTCTGTTTTGTCCATGTTTCAGAAATCTAGTGGAGAAGAAGGATGAAATAGTGGACAGACATTGAGGGATTCTGGTTAGTAGGGAGTTGATATCTGGTCCAGAGATATAGATATGTGTGTCATCAGCATAGAGATGATACTGAAAGCTGTGAGATTCTATGAGCTGTACCAGGCCAAAGGTGTAAATGGAGAAGAGCAGGGACCCTAGGACTGAACCTTGTGGGACTCCGACAGATAGGGGGCGAGGTGAGGAGGTGGTGTGTGAGTCGAAGACGCTGAATGTCCAGTCTGTTAGGTATGATGAGATCCAGGATAGGGCCAAGTCTGTGATGCCAAGGGATGAGAGGGTCTGTAGTAATAGGGAATGGTCCACTGTGTCAAAGGCAGCCGAAAGGTCCAGGAGGAGGAGGACAGAGTAGTGTTGCTTGCTCTTGGCAGTTATGAGGTCATTGGTGACCTTAGTTAGGGCAGTTTCATTGGATTGGTGTGACCGGAAGCCAGATTGTAAGTGGTCGAAGAGGGAGCAAGAAGAGTGATGGGAGGACAGTTCAAGGTAGACGTGTTGTTCCAGTAGCTTGGAGGTATAGGGGAGAAGTGATATAGGGCGATAGCTAGATACAGAGGATGGGTCAAGAGAGGGCTTTTTGAGGATAGGTGTGATGGAGGCATGTTTAAAGCTTGAGGGGAAAACACCAGTTGTTAGTGATAGGTTGAAGAGATGGGTTAGGGTTGGGATGAAGACTGTGGTGAGGTTTGAGACGAAGTGGGATGGGATCGGGTCAAGTGCACAGGTGGTGAGATGTGATCTTGAGAGTAGAGTGGAGAGTTGATCTTCTGTAATGGTGGAGAAGTTGTTTTTGGAGGTGGAGGGCTGGGAAGTCGGGAGGAAGTTGACCAAAACTGTCTCTGATGTTCTCAGTCTTCTTCTTGAAAAATGAGGCAAAGTCTTCAGCTGAGATGAGTAGGGAGGGAGGAGGTGCTGGGGGACGGAGGAGAGAATTGAAGGTGTTGAACAACTATTTAGGGTTGTGAGACAGGGAGGATATGAGAGATGAGCAGTAGGTTTGTTTAGCTGTGGCGAGTGTGGTCTTGAAAGTAGTGAGGGACTGTTTGAATGCAATGCAGTGCTCATTGGAGTGGGATCTTTTCATCTGCGCTCAGCAGCCCTGGAAGCTCGCCTCAGTTCTTTGTTCAAGCTGGTGTGCCAGGGCTCTCTGTTGATTTTGCGAGCTTTGGTATGTGTAAATGGGGCAGCAGGTTTCGGTGAAGGTGAGGATGGAAAGTTTGGTAGTAACAAAAAGATCATGGATGTAGGAAAGCTTGTTGCAGACTGAGTGAGCTTTCCACAGAGCTCCTGTTAGTGGGACTGGGGAAGCAGGGGCTGGGTGAATGGGTATAAGGTTAGCAAGGTTACGGAAGGTTATGATAGAGTGTGGATGGGAGGTAGAAATGACTGTGGGAATGTGGTGAGGAGGACCAGGATTTGGAGAGATATCACCAGCAGTGAGAAGGAGCAGAGAAAGTTTTAGCAGGTGGGAGCAATAGAGGGCATGAGGGGGCTGTCTGTGTTTGGAGACAGAGGATTGTATGTTAAGGAACAGTTTTGAGGAGGAGGTGAGATGGATGGGGAGGATTGAAGAAGAGATGAACAGTTCCTTACTTGGTGTAGGGATCAGGGGAGTTAGCAGAAAGTGAAGGATTATAGGGGTGAAAGTTAAAAAAAAAACAGAAACATTGTTTACAGTGACTGGCCAGTTACCTTCAGTTCCCTTCTGGTTCAATTCTGGCTTTAATTCTACATAATCTTCACACTTCTAGGACACACTTATATGAATCACACTGCAGACTGAAGTCTATGCAGACTTGAGCTATGCAATATATGTACAACTAAGTGCATTCAGGTGTGAAGCAGAGAGGAGTGGTCTCTGTTCATCTTGGTCAGAGAATTAAGAGTGGACTAGATGCACACATTCAAGCCAGAGTAAACAACATCATAAATAACACTAGGGTAGAGCTGGGGTTAGTTAAAAGACAAACCATGTGAATGCTAGGTGCAGAGGCAAGTTTATGTGCAAAGCAATAGACATGGGAGATTGACCTGTATGATGTTGACAAATATCAGGGCTTCCACTCCCCGCCTCATTGCTCCATTCAAGCCTCCAGTCTCCATGTGGAGAACCCATTGGACAAACCATGAAGAGAATTTCATCAGGAAACATCAAACCGGTCCAGGAACCCTAATAGCTATTCGCTATTGTGTGATCCTGTGCAGCGAGATGCCGCTGCAGACGGGAGAGGGATGACACTGTGTGTACTCTATGCTTCTGAAGTGTCAGTGTGTGCAGGGCTGGAGATTTAATTCAGACAGCTTTGCAAAGCACTGCTAATCAACACAAGGGTAGGAGAGGAGGATTGTAATTCATGGTGTGGAATGGTGCACTTGCCACACTGAATGTGTACCGAGGACACTTCTTTACATATCAAATGCATATACATATCTGCAAAGGTGGAGGAAACAAGTGCACAAGTAGCTGGGTGGGCATGAATCGAACTCTCCCCTCTTCCTCACCCTGTTCAAATCATTGTGCTCTTCAATAAGTGAATACGCAGTGCAAACCATGGGCTAGTACAAGAAATTAGTAATTGGAAACCACAAAACCCCAACACAGAACCCAGAGCTTACTGATTTCCATGCACGCACAATCCAAATAAGAATATATGAAAGTTTCTGCAACAAGTCTGCCATGTGTGAATATACCCTAAAGCTGGCAGCCCTACCATTAACCTTGTAAAAGAACACTGATATTTTTCATAAAGCATATGGTATCAAAGCATTTTGTATATTATCAATGCAAAGTATAATACGTACCAGCTGTTACTCTGTATACATTTTGGAGATTGTTTTGAGTCTTGGTGAGAAAGTGACTTCTGTGATATTCTTTTCTTATCTCTAGTGAAAACATGATTTAAATTCCCCCTGAAGTAGTTCTTGACCTTCCCACCCAATTTAAAAGCATCCACTGACTGCAGTCAGGACCAGATTTTGGAATCATAAAGACCCCTTGATGTGTGTAATGTTCTTTTTGGTAATCGCTCTATTGTGACAAAATGAAGGAAAACAATTAACTTCAATAACAAAATTTTTCTTGACATGTGTAGCTTATGCTTGACTAATAAATTCTCTTTGAAATCCATTTTTTTTAAAAGACGGCTCACAATGATATTGTACCACTTCCAGAAATAATACAAATTTGAGACTGCAATGATCTAGGATATAAATTAATGACATCATTATTGTAATGCAAATAAAGACAGCATCATGTTTATTGTAAGTAAATTTATTCATAGTATTGAATTCAGATTGTTCATTTGTGATGACTAAACAACTGAGCCTAACGTGATCTTTGTAACATAGTAACATAGTAAAATAGTTATTAAGGTTGAAGGAAGACTTTAAGTCCATCTAGTTCAACCCATAGCCTAACCTAACATGCCCTAACATATTGATCCAGAGGAAGGCAAAAAAAAAACCATGTGGCAAAGAGTAAGCTCCACATTGGGGAAAAAAATTCCTTCCCGACTCTACATACGGCAATAAGACTAGTTCCCTGGATCAACGCCCTATCAAGGAATCTAATATACAGTACAGACCAAGAGTTTGGACACACCTTCTCATGTAAAGTTTTTTCTGTATTTTCATAACTATGAAAATTGTACATTCACAATGAAGGCATCAAAACTATGAATTAACACATGTGGAATTATATACTTAACAAAAAAGTGTGAAACAACTGAAAATATGTCTTATATTCTAGGTTCTTCAAAGTAGCCACCTTTTGCTTTGATGACTGCTTTGCACACTCTTGGCATTCTCTTGATGAACTTCAAGAGATAGTCACTGGGAATTATTTTCACTTCACAGGTGTGCTCTTTCAGGTTTATTAAGTGATATTTCCTGCCTTATAAATGGGGTTGGGACCATCAGTTGTGTTGTGCAGAAGTCTGGTGGATACACAGCTGATAGTGCTACTGAATAGACTGTTAGAATTTGTATTATGGCACGAAAAAAGCAGCTATGTTAAAAAAAAACGAGTGGCCATCATTAATTAAGAAATGAAGGTCAGTCAGGACAAAAAATTGGGAAAACTTTGAAAGTGTCCCCAAGTGCAGTGGCAAAAACCATCAAGCGCTACAAAGAAACTAGCTCACATGAGGAACGCCCCAGGAAAGGAAGACCAAGAGTCACCTCTGCTTCTGAGGATAAGTTTATCCGAGTTACCAGCCTGAGAAATCGCAGGTTAACAGCCACTGAGATTATAGACCAGGTCAATGCCACACAGAATTCTAGTAGCAGACACATCTCTACAACAACTGTTAAGAGGAGACTTTGTGCAGCAGGCCTTCATGGTATGTAAAATAACTGCTAGTAAACCACTGCCAAGGACAGGCAAGAAGCCGAAAAGACTTGTTTGGGCTAAAGAACACAAGGAATGGACATTAGACCAGTGGAAATCTGTGCTTTGGTCTGATGAGTCCAAATTTGAGATCTTTGGTTCCAACCACCGTGTCTTTGTGTGACGCAGAAAAGGTGAACGGATGGACTGTACATGCCTGGTTCCCACCATGAAGCATGGAGGAGGAGGTGTGATGGTGTGGGGGTGCTTTGCTGGTGACACTGTTGTGGATTCATTCAGAATTGAAGGCATACCGAACCAGCATAGCTACCACAGCATCTTGCAGGGGCATGCTATTCCATCCAGTTTGCATTTAGTTGGACCATCATTTATTTTTCAACAGGACAATGACCCCAAACACACATCCAGGCTGTGTAAGGGCTATTTGACCAAGAAGGACAGTGATGGGGTGCTACGCCAGATGACCTGGCCTCCACCATCACCAGACCTGAACCCAATCGAGATGGTTTGGGGTGAGCTGGACCGCAGAGTGAAGGCAAAAGGGCGAACAAGTGCTAAGCATCTCTGGGAACTCATTCAAGATTGTTGGAAGACCATTCCCGGTGACTACCTCTTGAAGCTCATCAAGAGAATGCCAAGAGTGTGCAAAGCAGTCATCAAAGCAAAAGGTGGCTACTTTGAAGAACCTAGAATATTAGACAAATTTTCAGTTGTTTCACATTTTTTTGTTAAGTATATAATTCCACATGTGTTAATTCATAGTTTTGATGCCTTCAGTGTGAATGTACAATTTTCTTAGTCATGAAAATACAGAAAAAACTTTAAATGAGAAGGTGTGTCCAAACTTTTGGTCTGTACTGTATATAACCTGTAACATTATACTTTTCAAGAAAGGCATCCAGTCCCCTCTTAAATTTAAGTAATGAATCACTCATTACAACATCATACGGCAGAGAGTTCCATAGTCTCACTGCTCTTACAGTAAAGAATCCGCATCTGTTGTTATGCTTAAACCTTCTTTCCTCCAGACGTAGAGGATGCCCCTTGTCCCTGTCTCAGTTCTATGATTAAAAAGACCACCAGAAAGGTCTTTGTACTGTCCCCTCATATATTTAGACAGTATTCTAAGTGTGGTTGAACTAGTGACTAGTATAGAGGTAAAATTATGTTCTCCTCATGAGCATCTCTGCCTCTTTTAATGCATTCCATTATTTTATTTGCCTTTGTAGCAGATGCCTGACACTGGCCACTGAATATGAGTTTGTCATCCACCCATACTCCCAGGTCTTTTTCATTGACGGTTTTGCCCAGAGTTTTAGAATTAAGCACATAATTATACATCTTATTTCTTCCACCCAAGTGCATGCCCTTACATTTATCCCCATTAAAGCTCATTTGCCATTTATCAGCCCAAGCTTCTAGTTTACATAAATCATCCTGTAATATAAAATTGTCCTCCTCTGTATTGATTACCCTGCAGAATTTAGTGTCATCTGCAAATATTGAAATTCTGCTCTGTATGACCCCTACAAGATCCTTAATAAATATGTTAAAAAGAAGAGGGCCCAATACTGACCCCTGTGGTACCCCACTGCTAACCGCGACCCAGTCCGAGTGAGCTCCATTAATAACCACACTTTGTTTCCTATCCCTGAGCTAGCACTTAACCCACTTACACATATTTTCCCCTAACCTCATTATTCTCATTTCATGTATCAACCTTTTGTGTGGCACCATATCAAAAGCTTTTGAAAGGTCCATATTCACTACGTCCACTGCGTTTCCTTGGTCCAGTCCGAAACTTACCTCTTCATAGAAATTGATCAGATTTGTCTGACAGGAACAGTCCCTAGTAGGGTTGAGCGAAACGGGTCGAAATTTTTCAAAAGTCACCGACTTTTGGCAAGGTCGGGTTTCATGAAACCCGACCCGACCCCAGTGTGGGGTCGGCCATGAAGTCGGCGATCTTTTGAATCTAGAATCGGAATTCCGATACCGATTCCCGATATGTTTAAGATATCGGGAATTGGTATCGGAATTCAGATTTAAGTGTAAAATAAAGAATTAAAATAAAAAATATCGCAATACTTACCCTCTGACGCGCCCTGGTACTAACCGGGAACCTTCCTTCCTTAGAATCAGCCTTCCAGGACCTTGCGGTGACGTCGCGGTGACGTCGCGGCTTGTGATTGGCCGCGCGGCCGCCCATGTGACCGCTCGCGCGGCCAATCACAAGCCGCGACGTCACCCGCGACGTCACCGAAGGTCCTGGAAGGGCTGATTCTTAGGAAGGAAGGCTGCCGGAAAGAAGCAGGGCGCGTCCGAGGGTGAGTATATACCTACTAGGTATATACCTACTAGGTATATACTCACCCTCGGACGCGCCCTGCTTCTTTCCGGCAGCCTTCCTTCCTAAGAATCAGCCCTTCCAGGACCTTCGGTGACGTCGCGGGTGACGTCGCGGCTTGTGATTGGCCGCGCGAGCGGTCACATGGGCGGCCGCGCGGCCAATCACAAGCCGCGACGTCACCGCGACGTCACCGCAAGGTCCTGGAAGGCTGATTCTAAGGAAGGAAGGTTCCCGGTTAGTACCAGGGCGCGTCAGAGGGTAAGTATTGCGATATTTTTTATTTTAATTCTTTATTTTACACTAAAATATGGATCGCAGGGCCTGAAGGAGAGTTTCCGCTCCTTCAGACCCTGGGAACCATGGAAACCCAATGCACTGCATTGGGTTTCGGGTTTCGTCCGACCCCGACCCCGACTTTTTTATAGGATCGGCCGATTTCACTCGACCCGACTTTTTCAAAAGTCGGGTTTCGTGAAACCCGACCCGATCCTATAAAAGTAAAGGTCGCTCAACCCTAGTCCCTAGTAAACCCGTGCTGATATTGGGTCATGAGGTTATTCCTCTTCAGATACTCCAGCATAGCATCTCATAGAATGCCCTCCAGGATTTTACCCACAGTAGAGGTTAAGCTTACTGGCCTATAATTTCCGAGTTCAGTTTTTGTCCCCTTTTTGAATATTGGCACCACATTTGCTATACGCCAGTCCTGTGGTACAGACCCTGTTATTATGGAGTCTTTAAAGATTAAAAATAATGGTCTATCAATGACTGTACTTAATTCCTGCAGTACTCGGGGGTGTATCCCATCTGGGCCCGGAGATTTGTCAATTTTAGTGATTTTTAGACGCCGCCGTACTTCCTGCTGGGTTAAGCAGGTGACATTTAATGGGGAATCTTTGTTATCACTGATCATATTGTCTGCCATGGAATTTTCTTGTGTGAATACTGATGAAAAAAAGTCATTTAGCATATTGGCTTTTTCCTCATCCTCATCCACCATTTCACCCAGACTATTTTTAAGGGGGCCAACACTATAGTTTTTTAGTTTCTTGCTATTTACGTAGTTAAAGATTATTTTGGGATAATTTTTACTCTTTCTGGCAATGAGTCTCTCTGTCTCAAATTTTGCTGCCTTGATTTGCTTTTTACAGAATTTATTTAATTTTCTGTACTTATTTAATGCCTCATCACTACTTACTTCCTTTCATTCTCTAAATGCTTTCTTTTTGTCCCTTATTGCGCCCCTGACAGCTCTATTTAGCCATATTGGTTTCCTCCTATTTCTAGTATGTTTATTCCCATACGGTATATACTTTGCACAGGTCCTATCCAGAATGCTAATAAACGTCTCCCATTTTCTTTGTGTATTTTTATGTCTCAGGATATCGTCCCAGTTAATTGCACCAAGATCCTCTCTCATCCATTTGTGTCCTTATACACTTATCTGTGATGGGAAAAACTTTTTGTTACTAAGAAACAGTAGAGATAGCCTATAGCTTATGCTATGAATATACACATTGGTTCGTTACTAGTGTTGAGCGATACCGTCCGATACTTGAAAGTATCGGTATCGGATAGTATCGGCCGATACCCGAAAAATATCGGATATCGCCGATACCGATATCCGATACCAATACAAGTCAATGGGACATCAAGTATCGGAAGGTATTCTCATGGTTCCCAGGGTCTGAAGGAGAGGAAACTCTCCTTCAGGCCCTGGGATCCATAGGGATGTGTAAAATAAAGAATTAAAATAAAAAATATTGATATGCTCACCTCTCCGGCGGCCCCTGGACATCACGCTGGTAACCGGCCGGCTTCTTTGTTTAAAATGAGCGCCTTCAGGACCTGCGAATGACGTCGCGGGTTCTGATTGGTCGCGTGCCGCCCATGTGACCGGCACGCGACCAATCAGAAGCCGCGACGTCATTCGCAGGTCCTTAATTCCGAGAATTAGGAGTTTTGTGAATGAGAATGACGTCGCGGCTTCTGATTGGTCGCGTGCCGGTCACATGGGCGGCACGCGACCAATCAGAACCCGCGACGTCATTCGCAGGTCCTGAAGGCGCTCATTTTAAACAAAGAAGCCGGCCGGTTACCAGCGTGATGTCCAGGGGCCGCCGGAGAGGTGAGCATATCAATATTTTTTATTTTAATTCTTTATTTTACACATCCCTATTGATCCGATACCGATACCCGATACCACAAAAGTATCGGATCTCGGTATCGGAATTCCGATACCGCAAGTATCGGCCGATACCCGATACTTGCGGTATCGGAATGCTCAACACTATTCGTTCCAGCATTGAAATCACTGAAATGAATAACGTTATCTCATGACAATAACACCAGTCAAGCAATGAGATATAGTAGGCAACAAGTGGCAGGGATTTCTTGAAGTTTATGTTGAACGCAGGAAAAATATGTCAGCATAAAAATCTCAGTGACTTTAAGAAAGACACTATTATGATTCCCTTTCACATGGGGCAATAGGAGAAAATAGACCCCCAAATTTGTTATGCAATTTCACTGGAATGCAGTGATAACAAACCTATATCTTTGTCAAAAACGAAAGTTTGGGCATATGGCAAAGCTTGAAACTCTATTTTATTTTTGAAATACACATTTGGATGCAATGTAGAATTTACAACGCCCCTGATGGGCCAATACAGCTGAAACACCCAAAAGTGACTGAATTTGGGAAACTAAACTCGACAGGGAATTCATCTAGGGGTTTGGTGAGCGCTTTTACATAGTAACATAACATAGTTAGTAAGGCCGAAAAAAGACATTTGTCCATCCAGTTCAGCCTATATTCCATCATAATAAATAAATACCCAGATCTACGTCCTTCTACAGAACCTAATAATTGTATGATACAATATTGTTCTGCTCCAGGAAGACATCCAGGCCTCTCTTGAACCCCTCGACTGAGTTCGCCATCACCACCTCCTCAGGCAAGCAATTCCAGATTCTCACTGCCCTAACAGTAAAGAATCCTCTTCTATGTTGGTGGAAAAAGCTTCTCTCCTCCAGACGCAAAGAATGCCCCCTTGTGCCCGTCACCTTCCTTGGTATAAACAGATCCTCAGCGAGATATTTGTATTGTCCCCTTATATACTTATACATGGTTATTAGATCGCCCCTCAGTCGTCTTTTTTCTAGACTAAATAATCCTAATTTCGCTAATCTATCTGGGTATTGTAGTTCTCCCATCCCCTTTATTAATTTTGTTGCCCTCCTTTGTACTCTCTCTAGTTCCATTATATCCTTCCTGAGCACCGGTGCCCAAAACTGGACACAGTACTCCATGTGCGGTCTAACTAGGGATTTGTACAGAGGCAGTATAATGCTCTCATCATGTGTATCCAGACCTCTTTTAATGCACCCCATGATCCTGTTTGCCTTGGCAGCTGCTGCCTGGCACTGGCTGCTCCAGGTAAGTTTATCATTAACTAGGATCCCCAAGTCCTTCTCCCTGTCAGATTTACCCAGTGGTTTCCCGTTCAGTGTGTAATGGTGATATTGATTCCCTCTTCCCATGTGTATAACCTTACATTTATCATTGTTAAACCTCATCTGCCACCTTTCAGCCCAAGTTTCCAACTTATCCAGATCCATCTGTAGCAGAATACTATCTTCTCTTGTATTAACCCACAAACTACATCATATAGAAATGTATAAGATTGTGCCATGAAAATTGATTGTTTAAGGTTTATTCATTAAATTGTTATTTAGCATCAATGCTTTAATTCATACAAGGGGTAATAAGAAAAAAGGGACAGAACAATTTGTTATGCAATTTTATCCAAATGTGGCAATACCTCATATGTGGTTGTATAATACTTTTCAAGCACACAGCAAAGCTTGGATGGAAAGGAGCACTACTAGGTTTTTGGAACGCAGATTTTTTTTTTGCATATATTGTGAGAGCCATTAGCTAAGCCACTGTCATGCCAGAACACCAAAAAAATCCACATGTGACCCTATTTTTCAAACTTCAATCATCCAGGAATTCAGAATTCATCTAGAGGTGTAGTGAGTATTTTGAACCCACAAGTGCCTCACAGAATTTTATACATTGGACACTGGAAATAATATATAACATTTTAGTGGTATAAATGTAATTCTTTACTAAATTTACATAAGAGTTAATAGGTCAAAAATGACCTATTAATATTGCGCAATTTCTAAAGAACGTGGAGCTAGACCATATGTGTATAGAATTTACTGTTTGGCCACAAGGCATATACAATAATCTACCCCAAAGTCCTCCATATTGTATAATGCACTAGCCATAGTCCTCCAAATACAATAATGCACTCCATATTCCTCCATATAGTATTATGTCCCCCTTTGTCCTCCATACAGTATAATGCACTCCCCATTGTCCTCCATATAGTGTAATGCCCACCATATAATCCTCCATGTAGAAAAGTACACATCCCATAGTCCACCACATATTATAATGTGCCCCATAGTCCTCCATACAGTACAATACACCCCATAGTCCTCAATAGCCCTCCATATAGTATAATGTCCCCCTATGTCCTCCATACAGTATAATGCACTTTCCATAGTCCTCTATATAGTATATTGCCCACCATATAGTTCTCCATATAGTGTAATACACTCCCCATAGTCCACCATATAGTACAATACACCCAATCGTCCTCAATAGTCCTCCATTTAGTATAATGCACACCCCAGAATCATTGATAAAGTATAATGCAGCCTCCATAGTCTTCCAGTTCCATTTAGTATAATGCTACCCCATATTCCTCCAGTTCCATATAGTACATATAGTACAAGGCACCCCATAGTCCTCATTATAGTATAATGCACATAGTTCTCCATATACAATAATGCACCTATAATGCTTCATATAGTGTAATGCGCCCTATAGTCCTTCATATAATATAATACACTCCCCAGAATGCTGATACAATTGAACATGCAATGCTGCTATTAGCAGTATGCCACTGGCTTGGGGAGTGGGGGCCCCTGGAGGAGCGGGGGCCCTGGTCAGATGCCCAGTTTGCACCACCCTAGTGCTGGCCTTGCCGGAATCACACACACAAAAACAATCAACCAAGTAGTGCAACACTCCTCTGTTTGTTTATACCTGTTGAATACACCATTGTAAAATGGAAAAAAAGGCTTAGAAGTAGTAACAAGGAAGGAAAACCCCATTGAAAGGCATTTACCAAAGGAGAATTTTCCATCAAATTGAAAACCAAGAGAATTAAAACCCTTAGCATTAACCAGTAAAAGCATGAAAGCATATTTAATATCCGCTTTGGCTAGTACCGGACTTCTTCCATAAGTCCTTGACAAATCTATTCCTTGATCGAATGGTGCATATTTCACATAAGTTTTTGATTTATCCACTTCATCATTTAAATATGACTCCCTATGATAAGGTGGTGAATAATTCTAAAAGAACATTTTTCTCTTTTAGGGACCACACCTAATGGCGATAGTCTATCACTTACAAATGGTGGAGTGTTGAACAAACCAGCAATCCTATATCCATTTCCAGCTATTTCAAAATGTTTTCTTCAGCAAAATATTTAAAACAGTCAACAGACTTCAAGTTGTCGACCCAGCAACAGCCAAGAAAACACCAGAGCAGTAGGTGGAGGAGGGGATGACTTTGGAAAGGGTGGATTTTTAACTCTGGCAGTTTTGTGTGTATAGTGGTGTAGATTTTAAGCAAGAGTGATGTTGCTTTAAGACTGAAGGATATGCCAGAAATGCAAGCTTGTGTCCCTGTTTGAGAAAAAGTTGCAAAATCTAGAAGAAAGGTTAGCTACATTGAAAATCATAAAGGGAGGTGAAGAGTTCTTAGACAGAGCAGAATTATCTCTTCATGTTACAGAAAGAGAAGAAATGTGAAATGCACCTGAAAAAACAGAGGAATGGAAGCATGTGACCCAGAGAAGCAGGAGGATCAAGAGGCAGTCAGTACCCATACTGCTCAGGAACCAGTATCAGGCTCTCACACAGGAGAACAACGAAGAAATACATGAAGATAAGACTTTGCCCACAAAGAACAACCTTGGATGCCCTCAGAGTCCTCCTGGATGGAGAAAAAAAAATGTTGTGAAGAAGAAACGGAGAGTTGTGGTCATGGGGGATTCCCTGTTGAGAGGAACAGAGACCGCAATCTGCAGACTGGATATAACATCAAGAGAAATGTGCTGTCTTCCAGGTGCAAAAATTAAAGATGTGTCTGACAGGATAGCAGGACTCTTCAGACCTACAGATGACTACCCATTCCTGCTAATACATGTGGGGACAAATGACACCGCAGGAAACGACCTGGAAACCATCTGCAGTGACTTTGAAAACTTAGGTAAGAAAGTGAAAGAACTGGGAGCCCAGGTGGTCTTCTCTTCCATCCTTCCATTGGATGGCGATGGAACAAGGAGATGGAATAAGTTTCTGCAGGTGCACAACTGGCTACGTCGATGGTGCTGTCAGCAAGGATTTGGATTTCTGGATCACGGAGTGAATTACCTATACGATGGACTACTTGCTAGAGATCGGGTGCACCTTACGAAGACTGGAACACATGTATTTAGAAGTCGACCTGCTACACTCATTAGGAGAGCTTTAAACTAGAACAATGTGGGAAGGGAAGCAAAAGGCCAGAAAAAGCCATACACATGACAAATACTATTGAGAACTCTGCTATTAGAAGTGGAAGGGAAGAACAAAGACAAAAAAATCTAAATAATAAAAATATTGGAGAAAGAGAAACCAATCACAAACTAAAATGTTTCTATACAAATGCACAAAGCATGGGCAACAAAGAAGGAGAATTGGAACTACTAACACAGGAAAAGAAATATGATGTCATTGGCATCACTGAAACTTGGTGGAACAACACACAGGATTGGAATACAAGGCTAGAAGGATACAACTTATTTGCAAGAAACAGGTTGATAAACGAGGAGGTGTCGCATTACATGTTAGAAAAGCATATATCTGCATAGAGATTGAAGCTGAAGAGACTGGTAGTTCTGTGGAGACTGTTTGGGTAAGAATACAAGGAGAGAACAATGGAAAGGACACCATTGTAGGCATTTACTACAGGCCGCCTGTGCTATCTGAAGATATGTATGAACTCTTTATGCATCAAAAGGCCAAGTTCTCCAAAAAATATGACATAGTTGTCATGGGAGATTTCAACTATCCAGACATTTGTTGGGAATCTCTCTCAGGCAAAACTAACAGGTCAAACAAATTCTTATCCTCTCTTGCTGATAATTTTGTCTTCCAAAAGGTAGGAGAGAAAACAAGTGGATCTGCTACCTTTGATCTAATCCTCATAAACAGGGAGGAAATGGTTGAGGAGGAAAAGGTACCGTCACACTAACGCTGCAGCGATACCAACAACGATCTCTGCAGCGTCGCTGTTTGGTCGCTGGAGAGCTGTCACACAGACAGCTCTCCAGCGACCAACAATCCCGAAGTCCCCGGGTAACCAGGGTAAACATCAGGTTACTAAGCGCAGGGCCGCGCTTAGTAACCCAATGTTTACCCTGGTTACCGTTGTAAATGTAAAAAAACAAACACAACATACTTACATTCCCGGTTTCTGGTCATGTCCCTCGCCTTCAGCTTCCCGCACTGACTGAGCGCCAGCCGTAAAGTACAGCGGTGACGTCACCGCTGTGCTTTACGGCTGGCCGGCGCTCACCAGTCAGTGCGGGAAGCTGACGGCGAGGGACATGACCAGACACCGGGAATGTAAGTATGTAGTGTTTGTTTTTTTACATTTACAATGGTAACCAGGGTAAACATCGGGCTACTAAGCGCGGCTCTGCGCTTAGTAACCCGATATTTACCCTGGTTACCAGTGAAGACATCGCTGAATCAGCGTCACACACGCCGATTCAGCGATGTCAGCGGGAGATCCAGCGACAAAATAAAGTGCTGGACTTTCCCCAGCGACCAACAATCTCCCAGCAGGGGCCTGATCGTTGGTCGCTGTCACACATAACGATTTCGTTAACGATATCGTTGCTACGTCACAAAAAGCAACGATATCGTTAATGATATCGTTATGTGTGACGGTACCTTAAGAGTGGCTGAGACCCTAGGAGGTAGTATTTTGGATAACTAGAGGAAGAAGACCTGTGAAGACTCAGACGTCAAGGTTAGATTTCAGAAAGGCAGATTTTAAGTGACTCAGAAAGAGAATCGGAGGGAACCAATGGCTGGATATCCTTAAGGACAAAAATGTCCAGGAAGGATGGGAAATCTTGAGAAATGAGATTCTCAAAGCACAATCCTTAAAAATTCTAAAAAGAGGGAAGAATAGGAAGCATTTAAGGAAACCAGCATGGATGAGCACAAAACTTAAACACATGCTAAAAAGGAAGAAATAAATGTTTATCAATTGGAAAGAGGGAGGCATGTCTTAAGAAGAATATAATGCTGTCTGCAGAACCTGCAGTGCACAAATCATATTATCTAAAGCTGACAATGAATTAAGGCTTGCAAGAGATGTCAAAAGCAAAAAAAAATTATTTTGGGGATATGTCAAAAGTAAAAGAAAAGTCAAAGATGCTATACAATTTTTACAGGATGAAAATTATGAAATGATAACAAAGTAACAAAGGATGTTGAGAAGGCAGAACTTTTAAATTCCTATTTTGCATCTGTTTTCTCTCAGAAAGGAAATGTAAAATCAACTGATTTTCACTGTCCTAGTAAGGGAATAGAAGAATCCATGATATCTATAAACAGAAAGATAGTGAGGAAACACTTAGCTAACATAAATTAATTCAAATCTCTTGATCCAGATGAATTACACCCTAGAGTACTGAAAGAGATAGCAGAAGAAATTTTTGAACCACTCTACATAATCTTTAAAAAATCTTGGAGAACAGGAGAAATCCCAGAAAACTGGAGAAGAGCAAATGCTGTTGCTATCTTCAAAAAAGGGGAAGAAGGTGGACCCAGGGAACTATAGGCCCGTGAGTTTGACGTCTATACCAGGAAAAATCTTTGAACAAATTAGTAAACAACATGTATGTAAGTACCTGGATAAGAATGAAGTGATTAAACAGAGTTAGCATGGGTTTGTAACTAATATGTCATGTCAGACTAACTTAATTTCCTTCTATGACAGAATCACTGACTGGGTGGATCAGGGAAATGCTGTAGATATAGTATATCTTGACTTCAGCAAAGCATTTGACAAAGTATCTCACACAATCCTTATTCAAAAAATGACTAAGTATGGAATGGACAAGGCAACTGTTAGGTGGATTCATAACTGGCTTAATGATTGGACCCAAAGAGTGGTCCTAAATGGCTGCACATCCAGTTGGAAGAATGTCTCAAGTGGGGTACCACAAGGCTCTGTCCTGGGCCCTGTATTGTTCAACATCTTTATCAATGATTTAGATGAAGGAGTTGAGAGTAAACTGATTAAATTTGCTAGGAAGGATGGCTAATACTAGAGAAGAGATAGAGAGAATTCAAAAAGATATAAATAAACTGGAGCAGTGGGCTGAAACTAACAATGATTTTTAACAGGGAAAAATGCAAAGTACTACATCTGGGCAATAAAAATGAAAAAAGCATATACAGAATGGGAGGAATAGGGCTAAGCAACAGCACATGTGAAAAAGACTTGGGTATACTAATAGATCACAGACTGAACATGAGTCAACAGTGTGATGCAGCAGCAAGAAGGGCAAATACAATTCTGGGATGTATTAACAGAAGCATACAGTCTAGATCACATGAAGTCATTATTGCCTTATACTCCTCTATGGTCAGACCTCATCTGGAATACTGTGTCCAGTTTTGGGCACCACATTATAAAAAAGACATCAACAAACTGGAGCAAGTTCAGAGAAGAGTGACCAGAATGGTGAGTGGTCGGAAAACCATGTCCTATGAGTAACGTTTACAGAATTTGGGAAAAACTAGAAGCAATGGGATGAAACTGAATGGGAGGAGAGACACAGATTAGATATTAGAAAAAACTTTTTGACAGTCAGGGTGATCAATGAGTGGAACAGACTGGGGGTTCAAAGTTCTCACAACACATCTAGATAAGTTCCTTGGGGGGTCTAGTTTCCAATATGTGGTCACTTGTGGGGGGTTTCTACTGTTTAGGTACATTAGGGGCTCTACAAACGCAATGTGACACCTGCAGACCATTCCATCTAAGTCTGCATTCCAAATGGCACTCCTTCCCTTCCGAGCCCTCCCATGCCCCCAAACGGTGGTTCCCCCCACATATGGGGTATCAGCGTACTCAGGACAAATTGGACAACAACTTTGTGGTCCAATTTCTCCTGTTACCCTTGGGAAAATACAAAACTGGGGGCTAAAAAATAATTTTTGTGGGAAAATTTTTATTTTTTTATTTTTTATTTTTACGGCTCTGCATTATAAACTTATCTGAAGCCCTAGGTGGGTCAAAGTGCTCACCACACATCTAGATAAGTTCCTTAGGGGGTCTACTTTCCAAAATGGGGTCACTTGTGGGGGTTTCAATGTTTAGGCACATCAGTGGCAACAACTTTTGGGGTCCATTTTCTCCTGTTACCCTTGGTAAAATAAAACAAATTGGAGGTGAAGTAAATTTTTTGTGAAAAAAAGTTAAATGTTCATTTTTATTTAAACATTCAAAAAATTCCTGTGAAACACCTGAAGAGTTAATAAACTTCTTAAATGTGGTTTTGAGCACCTTGAGGGTGCAGTTTTTAGAATGGTGTCACACTTGGTTATTTTCTATCATATAGACCCCTCAAAATGACTTCAAATGAGATGTGGTCCCTAAAAAAATGGTGTTGTAAAAATGAGAAATTGCTGGTCAACTTTTAACCCTTATAACTCCCTAACAAAAAATGTATGATGTAAAGTAGACATGTGGGAAATGTTACTTATTAAGCATTTTGTGTGACATATCTCTGTGATTTAATTGCAAAAAAAATTCAAAGTTGGAAAATTGCAAAATTTTCAAAATATTCCCCAAATTTCCAATTTTTTCACAAATAAATGCAGGTAATATCAAAGAAATTTTACAACTATCATGAAGTACAATATGTCACGAGAAAACAATGTCAGAATCGCCAAGATCCGTTGAAGCGTTCCAGAGTTATAACCTCATAAAGGGACAGTGGTCAGAATTGTAAAAAATGGCCTGGTCATTAACGTGCAAACCACCCTTGGGGGTAAAGGGGTTAATATATGTTTCACCATATATAAATTAAATATTTGGGGTGTAACTTAGCACATGGTGGGCAGTGAGTGGACACTAATAACTCAGCACATGGCAGGGCAGTGAGTGGGCACTAATAACTCGGCACATGACTGGGCGGTGAGTGCGCACTAATAACTCAGCACATGGTGGGGCCGTGACTGGGAACTAATAACTCGGCACATGGCGGGGCATTGAGTGGGGCATTCCTAGTGTGATGCTGCACCTTGCTCCGGAGGACATATCATGAATCCAATTTTCAGCCCTGACTCTCGTCCATTGTATGTACGTTGTGTGACTGATTGGGATACAGAACTTGCAGTCTGCTACACATACACCTATGGCTGCAGGCAGCTTATACTAGACCTGCATATTATATTTCTTACTATTTATGTGCAGCTGGTGATTTGAGAGCCGTGTCTGTCTGTAACTATTGTAGAGGAGCAGGCGGCTTCTCCTCATTTATTGTTGCAGCATATAACATAATATTGCCCATCACTGACTATATCTGACCTTATGATGCGAGATTAACCTGTTGTAATAATAATATAATAATAATAATTTTTATTTACATAGCGCCAACATATTCCGCAGATATAAGGTGGTGCAGAACTGTGGAGAGCTTTGTGGGTGAGAGAGATGAGTTTATACTGGACCCTGTAGCGAATGGGTAGCCAGTGTAATGACTGGCACATGATGGAGGCATCGGTGAAGCGGCTGGACAGAAATATGACTCTGGCTGCAGTATTCAAGATGGATTGGAGAGGAGAAAGTTTGGTAAGAGGGAGACCAATCAGAAGAGAGTTGCAGTAGTCCAGACGGGAATGAATGAGAGCGACAGTAAGAGTCTTAGCAGTTTCAATGGTAAGAAAAGGTCGGATTCGGGAGATGTTTTTAAGATGCAGGTGACAAGATCAAGTGAGTGATCGGATATAGGGAGTAAAGGAAAGTTCGGTGTCGAATTTGACCCCAAGACAGCAGGCATGCTGCTTGGGAGTTATGGTTGAACCCTGCAGGGTAATTTCAATGTTGGGTAGAGTGAGGTTAGTAGAAGGGAGAAACACAAGAAGTTCCGTTTTGGAGAGATTAAGTTTCAGGTAGAGGGAGGACATGATGTTAGGGACAGCAGACAGACAATGCTTGGTATTTTGAATTAGGGTAGGGATGATGTCAGGGGAAGAAGTGTATAATTGGGTGTCATCAGCATAGAGATGATACTGGAACCCAAATCTGCTGATTGTTTGTCCAATATGGGCCGTGTAAAGAGAGAAGAGGAGGGGGCCTAGGACTGATTCTTGCGGAACCCCGATAGTAAGGGGACAAGGAGTGGAAGAGGAGCCGGCATAAGATACAGTGAATGAGCAGTCAGAGAG
Organism: Ranitomeya imitator; assembly: GCF_032444005.1. Lineage (NCBI taxonomy): Eukaryota > Metazoa > Chordata > Amphibia > Anura > Dendrobatidae > Ranitomeya > Ranitomeya imitator. Next base: position 614,523,211 of record NC_091284.1, read on the forward strand.
GTAGGAGGAGAACCAGGAGAGGGCTGTGTCCTTGAAGCCTATAGAGCGGAGCATAGTGAGGAGGAGCTGGTGATCCACGGTGTCAAATGCAGCAGAGAGATCCAGGAGAATCAGCAGAGAGCAATGACCTTTGGATTTAGCTGTTATTAGGTCATTAGAGACTTTAGTGAGGGCAGTTTCAGTGGAGTGTAAAGAGCAGAAACCAGATTGTAAGGGGTCAAGAAGAGAGTTATCCGAGAGATAGTGGATTAGACGGGAGTGGACCAAGCGTTCCAGGAGTTTAGAAATGAAGGAAAGGTTAGAGACAGGTCTGTAGTTAGCAGTACAGTTCTGGTCCAGGGATGGCTTTTTAAGTAAATGGGTTATGATGGCATGTTTAAATGAGTAGGGAAAGATACCTGAAGAAAGAGAGAGGTTAAATATTTTAGTCAGGTAAGTGGTGACCACTGGTGAGAGAGACTGCAGGATATGTGAAGGAATGGGGTCACTGTTGCACTTTGTAGGCCAAGCACAAGCGAGGAGCTTGGAAACTTCTTCTTCTGAAACAGGCTCAAAGACGTCTAGTGAGCTTGAGGTGCGGCAGGGAAGGGGATCCAGGCACTGAGGAGATTGCGCGGAGATATTCTGATGGATGTGGTTGATTTTTTCTGAGAAATAAGTGGCCAGATCCTCACCGCTGAGGTTGGTGATGGGGGCCTGTACTTTAGGTTTCAGGAGGGAGTTTAAGGTTTCAAAAAGTCGTTTTGGGTTGTTGGATAGTGAGGTGATGAGGGGTGGTGAAGTAGGATTGTTTGGCCAGATAAAGGGCAGAAGAGATATAGGTTTTGAGCATGAACTTATAGTGGATGAAGTCTTCTGCTAAGAGAGATTTTCTCCACTGCCGCTCTGCACACCTTGAGCAACGCTGAAGAAAGCATGTTTGCATAGTGTGCCAGGGCTGCCGATGTCTGTGTGGGGTCTTTCTGCATGTAGAAGGTGCTGCTTCATCTAGGGCATTCTTCAGTGTATTATTGAAGTGTGACAATGCTAAGTCTGGACAGGAGAGCGAGGAGATGGGGGCTAGAGATGTGTGGAGATTGTCCACAAGCTGCTGGGTATTAATGGTAAGCGTATTCCAATAAGTGTGGTAAGTGGGGGTGTCCAGAGTGAGGAGCCAATTCTTAACAGAGAAGGAAAGAAGGTTGTGGTCCGAGAGCGGGAGAGGGGAGTTAGTAAGGTTATGCAGCCATCCGGGACGGGAGAAAACCAGGTCCAGAGTATTCCCATCCTCATGCATAGTATAGGTATTCAGACTGTGGCTACCACCTTTATTTTGGTTGACTTTTCACATTCCCCATAATGGGATCCTCATTGCAGGATGTTTACAGATGTTTTTTTGCATTAGTTACAGTATTATCGAACATTATTTGGCAGAGTTGCATTGATAAAATGATTCTGTTGAAGCTCTGGAATAGTGTTACAAGTAGGCACAGTCTTTCCATAGCATGCAGGAATGATTGATGGCTTTATTAGGCATGGTTGATGGTGGTCGAGTCCATTTAAGGTGTCAAATGGCCTCTTGGTGGTGGAAGTTGCGGACAAGTTAAGGTGGACTCATTTTAACTAATACATGAGGTAAAAGCCTCATGATGGTGAACAGGCTAGCTTTGGTGGCCAGCCTCAAGGATATTGTAATGGTAATGTCAATCAGTGGCGGACACAGTGGTTAACCACAGGAGTGAGGATAATAGGGTCATTGGTGCCCTGAACATTTACTGGCTATGCTTAAATGGCAAGCCAGCGCAGGCTGCCCCTTTCCTGGCTATCTGTCCTGGTGCTATATGTCAGACTGCTGTGTGTATCACAGTACTTGTGAATCCCAATTTACAAGCACTTCATCTGACTCCTACTGTGGTCATTTTAATCTTGTGATTTAAATAAAGCTGTGGACAGTTTGACAACCAAAATAATGTGTTTTGTGTATGTATTCTAGTTCCTAGGCTTACTGTAGTTATGGTTGTTTTAAGATGGAGTGGGGATCCGTCCCATATCCAAAAGTCAAGAAACCACCGTAGCAATAGGTGGAGGGCTTGACTTTGGGAAGGGCAGATTGTTAACTCCTGCAGTTTTGTGTGTAAAACGGTGTAGATTTTAAGCAAGAGTGATGTTGCTTTAAAACTGAAGGATATGTTTGTGCCTGGTGTGTCACTGTGAGGAGAGTGGGGCTTATTTAGGTGAGGTAACTCTGTCTCTTTTTGTGAGGATGGTGGGGGCTGGTCTCTCTCTGTGAGGGGGTGGGGTTTATATAGAGGAGGTAAATTTGTCTTTCTACATCTTTCATTCACCAGATGAAATGGAGAAGACATCATCCACCCTCCCGCCCTGTTATAATTACAGTCCTAAAGTGTTGTAATTATTACTTGTATAATGATGAATGCTTTATTGTATTTTTTGTTTGGAATTTTACCTGGTCCAATTTTATAATGATTATAAAGAGTTAACATTGGCATTAACCTTCCAAGCCCAAGGGAAGGGCAATCCTTCAGCCATGGTCCCCTAGAGGTCTCCTCCTCAGGGTTTTTTCCCTCTCCTGAGCACTGTAGGATGACTCTTTGTGAGTCAGAGGTTTGCCAAGTTTACTTCCCTTAATGCTTTTGCCGTGACTTTTAGTTTATAAGTTTACAAAAGTGATTTATAAAAAAGTGTCAAAAAATGTGACTTGGAATTTATAACCCGTCACAGCTTTGCTGTTTAGGAATCATGTGAAAGTTGCTGACAAGTTAAGCTCATTTTAACTAATAGAGAAGGTAAAAACCTCATTGTGGTGAACAGGCTAGGCTTTGGTGGCCAGCCTCAAGGATGTTGTAATGGTAACGTCAATCGGAGTGGGCATAGTGGTTAAGCACAGGAGTGAGGATAATAGGGTCATTGGTGCCCAGAAAGTTTACTGGCTATGTTTGAATGGCAAGCCAGAGTGTGCCGCCCCTTTTATGGCCGTCTTTCCTGGTGCTGTATGTCAGACAGCTGGTGGTATCACAGTACTTGTGAATCCCAATGTTCAAGCATTTCACCTGACTCATACTGTGGTTGTTTTAATCTTGTGATTTAAATAAAGCTGAGGCCAGTTTGACAACCAAAATAGTGTGTTTTGTGCGTTTATTCTAGTGACTAGGTTTACTGTAGTTATGGTTGTTTTAAGATGGAGTGGGGATCAGTCCCATATCCAAAAGTCATGTTTGTTCAACTCTGGAACCATAAAGCCATCTTTGAAACCATTAGAAACTAAATCAGCTTTCCGCCGATCGAGGAATAGCAGGAGACATGGTAGGATTTTTCACAGATTCACTGCAGTCAACTCTATTGAAAAGGATTCACTTGCTAGGCTGTTGCAGATCGGACTGATCAATCCTTTTAAAACACTTGCACATTGGATGGGTGCCCCTACAAAAGGAGCACTCTTGCCTGCACCTGCAATTGTTTAACCATTTATGTGAAGAAGACGTGTTAACGGTAAAACAAATGCCTTTCTTGATATGCTGCCCTGGTTTGGTTGCTTTAAAGACAAACTCCTTTATGGCAACATTAGATTCAGTCATAAGCCGATATCTCTCACACCCATTTCATGGTTGGGTGAACCGCCAGCTTTTGTCTGAAATACTCATTGTAGTAGTACCAGGCCACACTACTAAAGTTCTGGTATGTCTCTGGTACTATGTCAAAGTAGTGGAATAAGCCACTACAAAATTGAGAATATTTCTACCCTGACAAAGCAGAGTAGACACAGATAGACTGCAAATACATTTTTAGCATCCATTTATCATCTTTAACAAAGTTTCACCTTTGTTGAAGGTAATAAAGGTAACATATCAACAAACTCTTTATTCCATATATAATCTATAATAGAAGAATCAAGGTGAAAGCCCAAATGGACTGCCTCATAGCTAACAGCTTCAAGATTCAGCTATACCAGAGGATTTATCCCACATTGGCATACTAGCTATAACATTTGGCTGACAAGTAGGTTTAACACCTGCCTTATTCTTTGCACTTATTCTTAACCCCTTACCGGCATCGGACGTACTATACAGTCCGATGCCGGCTCCCCTGCTTTGATGCAGGGCTCCGCGGTGAGCCCGCACCAAAGCCGGGACATGTCAGCTGTTTTGAACAGCTGACATGTGCCCGTAATAGGCGCGGGCAGAATCGCGATCTGCCCGCACCTATTAACTAGTTAAATGCCGCTGTCAAACGCAGACAGCGGCATTTAACTACCGCTTCCGGCCGGGCGGCCGGAAATGACGTCATCGCCGACCCCCGTCACATGTCCGGGGGTCGGCGATGCGTCTCCATTGTAGCCATAGAGGTCCTTGAGACCTCTATGGTTACTGATTGCCCGTCGCTGTGAGCGCCACCCTGTGGTCGGCGCTCACAGCACACGTGCAATTCTGCTACATAGCAGCGATCAGCAGATCGCTGCTATGTAGCAGAGCCGATCGTGCTGTGCCTGCTTCTAGCCTCCCATGGAGGCTATTGAAGCATGGCAAAAGTTAAAAAAAAAAGTTTAAAAAAATGTGAAAAAAATAAAAAAAACATAAAAGTTTAAATCACCCCCCTTTCGCCCCAATCAAAATAAATCAATAAAAAAATATCAAATCTACGCATATTTGGTATCGCCGCGCTCAGAATTGCCCGATCTATCAAATAAAAAAAAGTATTAACCTGATCGCTAAACAGCGTAGCGGGAAAAAAACTCGAAACACCAGAATTACGTTTTTTTGGTCGCCGCGACATTGCATTAAAATGCAATAACGGGCGATCAAAAGAACATATCTGCACCGAAATGCTATCATTAAAAATGTCATCTCGGCACGCAAAAAATAAGCCCTCAACCGACCCCAGATCACGAAAAATGGAGACGCTACGAGTATCGGAAAATGGCGCAATTTTTTTTTTTTTTTTTTTTTTTTTAGCAAAGTTTGGAATTTTTTTTCACCACTTAGATAAAAAATAACCTAGTCATGTTTGGTGTCTATGAACTCGTAATGACCTGGAGAATCATAATGGCAGGTCATTTTTAGCATTTAGTGAACCTAGCAAAAAAGCCAAACAAAAAACCAATGTGGGATTGCACTTTTTTTTGCAATTTCACCGCACTTGGAATTTTTTTCCCGTTTTCTAGTACACGACATGCTAAAACCAATGATGTCGTTCAAAAGTACAACTCGTCCCGCAAAAAATAAGCCCTCACATGGCCAAATTGACGGAAAAATAAAAAAGTTATGGCTCTGGGAAGGAGGGGAGCGAAAAACGAACACGGAAAAACGAAAAATCCCCTGGTCATGAAGGGGTTAAGCTCTTCTAGGGCACTATTCTTGAAAGGGATAGACAGGAGAACATGGATATTTTCAGCCCTAGCAGCAGCCTCCTGCCTAAGATTGGCAGCAACTGCCCTCTCCAGGTAATCTTCAATGTTCAAAGCCTCCCTAGGGTGTGAGCACTGGCGCAGTCAATCTTCGGATGGCATGACCGGTGCCTCATCTTCATCTGTGGATACTGATCTTCTATCCCAAATTGCTGCAGCTGACGCTCCTCTTCGTTCTTTCTTTCAGGTGAGTTTTCTGCTGACGACCCAGTGCAGCGCAACCATCCCTGGGCCTCAACTGGGCTGTTATGATGGCATAGGCTAGATGAGGCTGTGGAGCAATTTCTGCTCGACTTGATGCTCATCGCTTCACGATGACATCAGTGATCACATAACATGTCCTTTGACCTTGCAGTGGGAGGGACTTTTTTGCTGGGTTATTCTTCTTACGGCAGCTGGAAGGCAGCTTTGAGTAGATGCCCCATCCCCTCCTCTTTCTCTTCAGGTTTGTTCAGCTCAATTGTCCAGTCTTCTTCGATTTTTCTGCCACAGCTCTTGCAGTTTCCTTGCAGGCCAATTTCTCTTGCAGGTCAGGATTGTGCCGTTCTCTGCTGCTAGTCTAACTGGCACTTTCAGGCATTATCAAAGCCAATCTTCTCCACCAGATTCATCTCATCTCCACAGCTGTTGCATAAAATCTTCTATGGTGTCTTCTTTACTTGAACTTGCGGTGACTGCCAGGTGACCCAACAGCCTGGCTTCTAAATAGAAAGTTTCATGCCGCATTTTTTCAGATCCGCCATTCAGCAGCTGAGAAAAAGATGGCACAGACAGGCAGTTTGAACTAGTTTTAACCTGCAAGGGGACACACAGCTGACACATAGATTTGCCCTTGTAAGTATACTGCAAATATAAACAAAGAAAGAGAAGAGCAGGAGGAGGAATAAAAAGAAAAAAATTAAGAGTGGGAGTGACCCACAGTACCTAGAGGTCTGCAAGACCATGTGGCTCCCACATAAATTGGTATGGTGAGACCTGTCATCCTGATGCTGTATAGAATAAGCCCCCACACATGGATTTTATTGTGGTAAAATGAAAGTAAAACCTGTGTTCTTGTAGTGCTGAGGCAATTCATCTAATTTGCTAATGGCATGTATTTGAGAAACGTCTTTTAACCCCTTAATGGCCATTGTGCTTTTTCACGGCTGTTAAACGGACCTTATACCTTAGCGCTTTTCAATGGTGCTAAGAAATTAGTAAATAACACACCTCAGAGTTGAAAAAACTCTGGTATCCAGAGGTATCTGGAATACACTACTGGGACTGTTTTTTATAGTCCCTGATCATGTTTTCGCTGTTATTCCACGAATAACAGTGATCTAAAAAAAATAAGTGAAATCCAGCTTCAAAACCATTTCTCTCTCCTCTCACATGATCTAATATGTTAAAGGAGAGAGAAATAGTGTCCCCATGCCCTCCCATGGTACCTTGATACTGGTGTCATTATCTCCTGGTGCCCCTCTTCTTCTTTCCAAAACAAAATGTCTGGTGCATGCTTTGATGCCTGCCCACCCCCTTTCAGATCTGCCGGCCAGCATACAGCAAAATCAGAAATCAAGTTCATTGGCTCCTAATGCTTTTATCATAGATATACTATAGATCATATCCCAGTGGTCAAAATGCAAAATGTTCAGAAAACAGCAGAGCACTTGGGCTGTGTCTGTCTCTTCTTCCCCTATGTTTGTTCTAGGAGCGAAGAAAGATAAACTACTTCAGAATGCTGTCCCATCAGTGAAAATGAGAAATTAGTTCAATAAATCCTTCCTTCCACCCTGCTCATCTCCTAATCAGGACTTTGATCATCCTCCCTGGGTCATCCTAATTTAGTTGCGTTTACTCTCCCTTTTCTTAATTCTTCTTTATATTTTATTAATTTTTATTGTTTGCTATTTTTCCTCTTTTAGTTCTCTAACACCAGGTTGCTTGTCTGCCATTAGCTAATTTTATGATAATTTTCTTTTCAAAGTAAAAAAAATAAACTATATAAAAAATTCTAGTGTGCTAGATTAGGTTTACATAGTTACATAGTTACATAGTTATTAAGGTTGAAGGAAGACTATAAGTCCATCTAGTTCAACCCATAGCCTAACCTAACATGCCCTAACATGTTGATCCAGAGGAAGGCAAAAAAAAACCATGTGGCAAAGAGTAAGCTCCACATTGGGGAAAAAAATTCCTTCCCGACTCCACATACGGCAATCAGACTAGTTCCCTGGATCAACGCCCTATTAAGGAATCTAGTGTATATACCCTGTAACATTATACTTTTCCAGAAAGGTATCCAGTCCCCTCTTAAATTTAAGTAATGAATTACTCATTACAACATCATACGGCAGAGAGTTCCATAGTCTCACTGCTCTTACAGTAAGGAATCCGCATCTGTTATTATGCTTAAACCTTTTTTCCTCCAAACGCAGGGGATGCCCCCTTGTCCCTGTTTCAGGTCTATGATTAAAAAGATCATCAGAAAGGTCTTTGTACTGTCCCCTCATATATTTATACATTAAAATAAGATCACCCCTTAGTCTTTGTTTTTCCAAACTAAATAGCCCCAAGTGTAATAACCTATCTTGGTACTGCAGACCCCCAGTCCTCTAATAACCTTGGTCGCTCTTCTCTGCACCTGCTCTAGTTCAGCTATGTCTTTCTCATACACCGGAGACCAGAACTGTGCACAGTATTCTAAGTGTGGTCGAACTAGTGACTTGTATAGAGGTAAAATTATGTTCTCCTCATGAGCATCTATGCCTCTTTTAATGCATTCCATTATTTTATTTGCCTTTGTAGCAGATGCCTGACACTAGCCACTGAATATGAGTTTGTCATCCACCCATACTCCCAGGTCTTTTTCATTGACGGTTTTGCCCAGAGTTTTAGAATTAAGCACATAATTATACATCTTATTACTTCCACCCAAGTGCATGCCCTTACATTTATCCCCATTAAAGCTCATTTGCCATTTATCAGCCCAAGCTTCTAGTTTACATAAATCATCCTGTAATATAAAATTGTCCTCCTCTGTATTGATTACCCTGCAGAGTTTAGTGTCATCTGCAAATATTGAAATTAGGGTTGAGCGACTTTTACTTTTATAGGAACGGGTCGGGTTTCACGAAACCCGACTTTTTCAAAAGTCGGGTCGAGTGAAATCGGCTGATCCTATAAAAAAGTCGGGGTCGGGGTCGGCCGAAACAAGAAACCCAATGCAGTGCATTGGGTTTCCAATGGTTCCCAGGGTCTGAAGGAGCGGAAACTCTCCTTCAGGCCCTGGGATCCATATTTAAGTGTAAAATAAAGAATTAAAATAAAAAATATTGCTATACTCACCCTCTGACGCGCCCTGGTACTAACCGGCAGCCTTGCTTCCTTAGAATCAGCGCGTGAATGACCTTAGATGACGTCGTGGCTTGTGATTGGTCGCGCGACCGCCCATGTGACCGCTCGCGCGACCAATCACAAGCCGCGACGTCACCGAAGGTCCTTCAAGCGCTGATTCTTAGGAAGGAAGGCTGCCGGAAAGAAGCAGGGCGCGACCGAGGGTGAGTATATACCTAATAGGAATATACTCACCCTCGAACGCGCCCTGCTTCTTTCCGGCAGCCTTCCTTCCTAAGAATCAGCGCTTGAAGGACCTTCGGTGACATCGCGGCTTGTGATTGGTCGCGCGAGCGGTCACATGGGCGGTCGCGCGACCAATCACAAGCCGCGACGTCATCTAAGGTCATTCACGCGCTGATTCTATGGAAGCAAGGCTGCCGGTTAGTACCAAGGCGCATCAGAGGGTGAGTATAGCAATATTTTTTATTTTAATTCTTTATTTCACACTTAAATATGGATTCCGATACCGATTTCCGATATTGCAAACATATCGGAACTCGGTATTGGAATTCCGATACCAGATTCAGAAGATCGCCGACCTCATGGCCGACCCCACACAGGGGTCGGGTTTCATGAAACCCGACTTTGCCAAAAGATGGCGACTTCTGAAAATGGCCAACCCGTTTCGCTCAACCCTAATTGAAATTCTACTCTGAATGCCCCCTACAAGGTCATTAATAAATATGTTAAAAAGAAGAGGGCCCAATACTGACCCCTGTGGTATCCCACTGCTAACCGCGACCCAGTCCAAGTGTGCTCCATTAATAACCACCCTTTGTTTCCTATCTCTGAGCCAGCTCTCACCCCACTTATACATGTTTTCCCCTATCCCCATTATTCTCATTTTTTGTATCAACCTTTTGTGTGGCACCGTATCAAAAGCTTTTGAAAAGTCCATATACACTACATCCACTGGGTTCCCTTGGTCCAATCCAGAACTTACCTCTTCATAGAAACTGATCAAATTAGTCTGACATGAACGGCCCCTAGTAAACCCGTGCTGATACAGGGTCATGAGGTTATTCCTCTTCAGATACTCCAGTATAGCATCCCTTAGAATGCCCTCCAGGATTTTACCCACAGTAGAGGTTAAGCTTACTGGCCTATAATTTCCGAGTTCAGTTTTTGTCCACTTTTTGAATATTGGCACCACATTTGCTATACGCCAGTCCTGTGGTACAGACCCTGTTATTATGGAGTCTTTAAAGATTAAAAATAATGGTCTATCAATGACTGTACTTAAATCCTGCAGTACTCGGGGGTGGATCCCATCCGGGCCCGGAGATTTGTCAATTTTAGTGATTTTTAGACGCCGCCGCACTTCCTGCTGGGTTAAGCAGGTGACATTTAATTGGGAATTTTTATCACTAGTCATTTTGTCTGCCATGGGATTTTCTTGTGTAAATACTGATGAAAAAAAGTAATTTAGCATATTGGCTTTTTCCTCATCCACCATTTCACCCAGACTATTTTTAAGGGGGCCAACACTATCATTTTTTAGTTTCTTACTATTTATGTAGTTAAAGAATATTTTAGGATTATTTTTACTCTCTCTGGCAATGAGTCTCTCTGTGTCAATCTTAGCTGCCTTGATTTGCTTTTTACAGAATTTATTAAATTCTCTGTATTTATTTAATGCCTCCTCACTACCTACTTCCTTTAATTCTCTAAATGCTTTCTTTTTGTCACTTATTGCACTCCTTACAGCTCTATTTAGCCATATTGGTTTCCTCCTATTTCTAGTATGTTTATTCCCATATGGTATATACTGTGCACAGGTCCTATCCAGGATGCTAATAAACGTCTCCCATTTTCTTTGTGTATTTTTGTGTCTCAGGATATCGTCCCAGTTAATTGCACCAAGATCCTCTCTCATCCGTTGGAAATTTGCCCTCCTGAAGTTTAGTGTCCTTGTAACCCCTCTATTACACATCTTTTTAAAGGATACATGAAAACTTATTATTTTGTGATCGCTATTTCCCAAGTGACCCCCAACGCTTATATTTGCTATGCGGTCTGGCCTGTTGGTTAATATTAGGTCTAGCAGTGCCCCCCTTCTTGTTAGGTCCTGAACCAGTTGTGAAAGGTAATTGTCTCTCATAGTTGTCAAAAACCGATTACCGTTGCTGGAACTGCAGGTTTCTGTTCCCCTATCTATTTCAGGGTAGTTGAAGTCCCCCATAATAATGACTTCTCCTTGAGTCGCAGCTTCATCTATTTGCTTTACGAGGATATTCTACATTGCTTCCATTATTTTTGGAGATTTATAACAAACCCCTATCAGTAATTTATTATTTTTTTCCCTCCCCTTATCTCCACCCACAGGGATTCTACATTTTCATTAAATTCACCTATATTATCACGCAGGATGGGTTTTAAGGACGATTTTACATATAGACACACTCCACCTCCTCGCTTATCTGTACAGTCATTTCTGAACAGGCTATAGCCCTGCAAGTTAACAGCCCAGTCATGGCTCTCATCCAGCCATGTTTCAGATATCCCCACCATGTCATAATTATGCTCCAACAACATTAGTTCTAATTCGTCCATTTTGTTGGTGAGGCTTCTGGCATTAGTATACATGCACTTGATGTTCCTCTCTGTACCTCTATTTCTTAAATTATTAACTGTTCTAACCCCACCCCCATGCCACCACCACCCCCAACTTCCTTATTTGTGCCCAGGTCTCTATCTGCACTATGTTCCCCTCCTATAAAATGAATACCCTCCCCCCCAATTCCTAGTTTAAACACTCCTCCAACCTTCTAGCCATTTTCTCCCTCAGCACAGCTGCACCTTCCCCATTGAGATACAGCCCGTCCCCAGCGTAGAGCCTGTAGCCAACTGAGAAGTCGGGCCAGTTCTGCAGGAACCCAAACCCCTCCTTCCTACACCAATTCTTGAGCCACTTATTAACCTCCCTAATCTCCCGTTGCCTCTCTGGCATGGCACGTGGTACAGGCAGTATTTCGGAAAATACCACGTTAGAGGTCCTTGCTTTCAGCTTGCGGCCTAATTCCCTGGAATCATCTTTAAGGACCTTCCACCTACCTCTAACTTTGTCATTTGTGCCAATGTGCACCATGACCGCTGGGTCCTCACCAGCCCCTCCTAGTAATCTGTCCACCCGATCAGCGATGTGTCGGACTCGAGCGCCAGGTAGGCAGCACACCGTTCGACGATCCCTGTCTTTGTGACAGATTGCCCTATCTGTTCCCCTAATAATTGAGTCGCCCACTACCAGCACCTGTCTGGCCTGCCCTGCTCTCCTATTTCCCTCCTTACTGGAGCAGTCACTCCTCCGGCTTTCAGAGGACATGCCTGGCTGCAGCAGTGCTACCCCTGTACTGGCACCCCCCTCATCTGCCAACTTAGCAAACTGATTGTGGTGTTCCAGATCAGGACTAGCCTCCCTGGCACTCTTCCCTCTACCCCGCTTCCTAACTGTCACCCAGCTTGCTACTTCATCGTCCTGCAGCTCCATCCTACCATCCCCCCCTCATCTATCCCATTGAGCGTCTGCTCCGTGAGCAGAAGACTCTTCTCCATATTGTCTATGGATCTCAGTGTTGCCAGCTGCACATTTAGATTCAGAATCTGGGTTTCCAAATGCACAACGTGCTCACATCTCGCACAGCAGTATGCACCCTCGACCGGGTGCTCAAGGATTGCATACATGTGGCAAGATGTGCACTGGATGGCATTAACAATAGTGGAGCACATTTCCTAATGGGGATTGCACCAGACAGAAAAGTTAAATAAAAAAAATAAAAAAAATACAAAGTATTAATAAAAAACAGACAGCAATTCAGTAATTCCTCCCCTGGAAACTCCCTGACTCCAAAGTCACTGAATCACAAGTCACGCTTACCGCCTTTCACACTTACGCTCAGCTCACACTCAGCTCATTCACACTCGCTATGCTGAAGATTTATAGATTTTTTTTTCTCTAGTTCCCTTAACAGCAATCCACCTTGCTGTTCAAATGCACTTCCAAAAAGGACTTGAGCCCCAAACAGCTGCCCCTTATAAACCCTTAATTATGAGCCCCCACCCTAAGTTAACCCCTTATGAATATAGCTACTCCCAATTCAGCAACTCACACCAATTCACACAGGTATCTGTTAAAGGCTTTCCAAATACCTCTTCTCTGAATCACAAGTCACACTTACCGCCGTTTACATTTACGCTCAGCTCACACTCAGCTCGCTCACACTCGCTATACTGAAGATTTATAGATTTTTTTTTCTCTAGTTCCCTTAACAGCAAATCACCTTGCTGTTCAAATGCACTTCCCCCCCCCCAAAAAAAGAGAAAGGTTTAGTTGCATGATTTGTCTAAAAATGAGAAACTGATCATAAAATTGTCTGACAAGGGCGGAAACCTTGTTATTATCTAAATATTTGTTATGCCATACTGTGTGACAAGGACACATATGACACCTTAAAATCTGATCCCACAGAAGGGTACAATGATCTACCCAAGGGTATGCTAGATGGAGCAAGGGAGAGTGCACTAATATCCTAGAATGAGTATAATTTTTTATTACCAAAACATCCATTATTGGCAACTTTTTATACTAAGATGCACAAGGGGCTAAATCATTTAAAGGGATGCCCAATTGTATTAGGAACAGATTTCCTTATCCAATACTGTGGTGTATATATTGATAAGATCCTTTGCCCATTTGTGCTCGCCCTCCCTTCGTACATCAGGGATACATCTGACCTCCTCACTAAGCTTGAGGGCATCCATGTCATTCAGAGTTCCTTCTTAGCCTCCATTGATGTTGAGTCCTTGTATAGTAACATCCCACATGAGTATGGCATCCAAGGGGTAAGACACTTTCTTAGGTCTAGATCAGTTCAATGTGAAAGGCCCAAACATGTTTGTTCTTGATCTCCTCAAGTTCACAATCACACACAACTTTTTTTTATTTTTGACAGAAAGTACTTCCACCAGTTCTGGGGCACTGCAATGGGGAGTCCCTGTGCACCATCTTATAGCAACCTGTTACTGGGCTGATCAGAGGAAACCTTTGTCTTCACCAATGAGCCCAGGTGGTGGCGTCCCCATATAAGGGTCTGTCACAAGTTCATCTATGACATTTTTGTTATCTGGCATGGTACTGAGGCTGACGTCCTTAGGTTCATCAAAGATCTCAAATTGAACACCATAGGCCTTAGACTAACCTCTGAATTAGTTATTGATACCCTAACTTTCCTCGATGCCATAATTCGCAAAATAGCAATTTCAGTTTGGACACTCTACGGCAAACCTACCAGTACCAATACACTACTTAGATGGGATAGTCACCATCCACTACATCTAAAAAGTGGCATCTCTAAAGGACAGTTCTTGAGGCTGATGAGGACCTGCTTCGACATGGATGACTTTCATAAGCAAGTCATAGATATGTCCACCAGTTTTGTGATAAGGGGTACCCAAGGCACAATGTTGAAACAGCTTTTTTACATACTCTTTCTTGTGAAATAAGCAAATTGCTTCTAACCTGCACAAAACCCATTCAGACTGTCCCTGAAAATACTCACATCATTGGCACTTTTGATTGTCAGAATGTGTCCGGAGAGTCCTAAATAAACATTGGGACATCTTAACTGCGGACTCCAATCTGAAAGATGTGATCTGACCCTCACCTATGGTTAGGTTCAGGAAGGGGCTTCCATTAGGGACAACTTGGTACATAGTTTTTTAAGAGGCCAACCTCAGAGGGCACGTGGTTGGATCATAAGATCTATGGGTTTTTCAAGTGTGGTAATAATAATAATAATAATTTTATTTATATAGCGCCAACATATTCCGCAGCACTTTACAAATTATAAAGGGGATTTGTACAGACAATAGACATTACAGCATAACAAAAATCACAGTTCAAAATAGAAACCAAGAGGAGTGAGGGCCCTGCTCGCAAGCTTACAATCTATATGAAAAAGGGAGACACGAGAGTTGGATGGTAATTGTGTCAACTGCAGATGGATGAATCCCTGTAAGTCCAACTGTAGCTCATCCTCTGGCAAAAGATTCTACCAGCAGGATTTTTTTCAACTGTAAAAGCACAGGAGTTATCTATGTGGCAATGTGTACATATCCTATGGATTACATAGGCAAGATTGGTAGGGAGGTCAGAAGGAGGATGGGTGAGCACTTTGGAGATATCAGACACAAGCAGGACACCCCCCCTAGCAAGACACATGAATGGGGCGCATCAGGGTAACCTCAAAGAAGTCGCTTTCTGTGTCTTGGAGATAGTGAAACCTAATCCAAGAGGCATTTATGATAGACACTTACTTCAAAAGGAATGTGAGTGGATCTTCAGTATGGGATCATTGTCCCACTCAGGACTCAATGAACATCTGTCATATACCTGTTTTCTCTAAACAACCTATGTCATGAAGACTGTTAATTCTGGAATTTGTGGCCATGTCTCTTTATATCCCTAGTTCTGGGAATTCACTTATTGTGGTGATTATATATTTTTTATTTTGATTTATTCCTATGTTTATTTATCTGGTGTGGGATTATAATTTTAACTCTATTAACCCCTTAACGTCCAATGACAAACACAGTCCGTCATGGCAGGATGTCAGTTCCCGCACCAGGACAGACTGTGTCTGTCATGCATTTAAACTATCATGCATATCACTGCATTTAAACATGCAGTGACAGTTCAGTGCCGACAGCTGTCTGTGACAGCTCAGAGGCTCGGGAAGAGGTGCAGGGACCCATGATGTTGGTCCCCACTCCCAGATCGCTGTGATCGGTCAGTCAACTTGACTGACTGATCACAAAATGATCACGCAGGAGATGCTGAAATATCAGCACTTCCTGCCCGATCAGTGCATCAGCTCATGTCTGCCAGTGGCTGAGTGTCTGCACTAGCATACAGGAGCGCTGATAACCCCCTAAATGCTGTGATCAAGCGTAGAGAATGCCCCCTTGTGACCGTAACATTCCTTGGTATAAACAGATCCACAGATATTTGTATTGTCCCCTTATATAGTTATACATGGTTATTAGAACGCCCCTCAGTCGTATTTTTTGTAGACTAAATAATCCTAATTTTGCTAATCTCTCTGGGTATTGTAGTTCCCCCATCCTCTTTATTAATTTAGTTGCCCTCCTGCAATGCTTTACACCTTCAAGCAAAGTGAAAAAAGTGAAAGTCCCATAAAGGTAAAAAAAGGAAGACAAATTTTAAAAATATCGATAAAAAAATTACAAAAAACTAATAATAATAATAATAATAATAACAATCATCATCATAAATATCCACTAATAAATACACAGAACAGAGCGACGCAAAATAATTATTTTTTCTATAAAAGTGTTTATTGTGTAAAAGCACCAAAACATTAAAAAAAATATAAATGTGGCATCGCTGTAATCGTACTGACCTGAAGAATAAAACGGACTTATCAATTTTACCACACGCAGAACAGAGAAAAAAAATTCCATAGTTGCTGGTTTTTGTTCATTCTGCCTCCACAAAAATCGGAATAGAAAGCAATCGAAAAATGTCATGTGCCCGAAAATTGTACCAGTAAAAAAGTCAGCTTGTCCCACAAAAAACAAGCCGTAATATGACTCTGTGGGCCGAAATATGAAAAAATTATAGCTCTCAAAATATGGCGATGCAAAAACTTCTTCCAACAAAGCTTTTTAGTGTGCGACAGAATCCAAACTTAAAAAAGACATAAATCTGGTATCCCTATAATCGCACTGACCCGAAGAATAAAGTTGCCTAATCACTTATACCGCACGAGGACCAGCGTAAAAAATAAAACCAATTCTTCACCTGCTGTGCATTTGTTCATTCTGCCTCCCAAAGATTTCAGTAAGGCTTGCCACATATTTATCCTGTGCTCTGCACTGAGCACTTATACCGGGGTTTCCATGTAAATCTCTGAAATATGTGATTCAGGCAGAACCACCAGCGGAAGAGATGGAGGTAGATGAAGGCACTGTGAATGCCATAGGACATGTGATCTGGTGGTGTCTGTCTTTTTAGACGTGCATAAAAAAGCGGTTCACCATAGTTTTGTGCACCTCTGAAAGGAAGGACAATCTGAACAGAGGCCAGACAGAGTTGAGAGTAACTCTGCTGCCTCATTATAGTAAATGGATCCATCGGGGGTTTTCATTTGTTATGTAGCTCGGAGATTTACAATAGATGAAACCCCAAAGTATGTGCTCAGCGTAAAGCGCTGAATAAATGTGATCCCAAATGTTATGAAAAAATGTTCCCAATAAAAGCTTCAACTCAATCTACAAAAAAAGGAAGTCCCCACTCAGGTCCGTCATCTGTTATCAGAAATATAGGAGGCTTTCATGTTACTGGTAGCACAAATGCTCTAGAAAAGCAAACTGGCTCATTGCTCCCAAAAAGAAATTCAGTGAATTCTGTGCTCCCAAATCCAAATGCCCCCCTCCCTTCTGAGTCCCTGTGTGCATAAACCACCTTTAACGTTAACAATTGCCATGGGTATAATTTTCAAAATGGGGTCACTGCTCTCTAGCACTTAGGGGGCTCTGTATATGAAGTCTGCAAACTATTCTGGGAAAATTTGTGCTCCAGGAGGCAAATAGCGCTCCATCTCTGTCCATATGACTGCACAGCCACATATCATATATTTCTATATTCAGCAGAAATTGTGGGACAAATTCTGATGCCAAATTTAGAAAAAGGTGGCTACTTTGAAGAACCTAGAATATATGACATCGTTTCAGTTGTTTCACACTTTTTTGTTAAGTATATAATTCCACATGTGTTAATTCGTAGTTTTGATGCCTTCAGTGTGAATGTACAATTTTCATAGTCATGAAAATACAGAAAAATCTTGAAATAAGTGTGATGTCACTTTAAAGCTTTGGAACTCCTAGAGTGAACCCGCAGATCTGTGATAACAAACCTCCCAAGGGTGAGCTAGCCAGGTAGACCACCCCCAATACAGGGAGCGTTAGGGGCAGGCCCAAGGGAGATTATTGCCGCAGAAGCTGGCACCTGGCGACAGGAAATAGGAGGTTCAAAAGAGAGAGGAAAAGCAAGAAAAGACGTTGGATGGACTGGTGTGGACTGGAAAGAAACGAGACAAGAAGATAACCGAAAATGACGCAGACACAGGGATGGCTGGGCAAGACAGAGGCGGAACGTGTACAGGACACAGAGGAGACACAGGACCGACCAGACTAGAATGGAGAAACAAGGAAGACTTGAAAATGACTGAGACACTAAGCAATCCGGACTGAGCAGAGACGCAGGATGGACCGCGCAGAGACAAGAGAGGACCTGGGTCATTAGTAGCACAAATGACAATCAGGCAAGGAGGCAGAGGAAGGGTTACCTTAAATAGATGGGACGCAGAAGGACTTCTGGGTCAGGGTCCTCCAGGGTCAAAGAGAGGAGAAGCGGTGCGCCCGTGTAACAAAAGAGGAAGTGCGTGTCCGCAGAGGGTGCTGGAGTGCGAGGTGCGCATGTGCAGCCGGAAGAATCCCAAAAGCTGCGGTGAGTCATGAAGAGAAGAAGGAGGAAAGCGCGCCTGCAGGAGGAGTGCTCCGAAGCAGGTAAGTATGCCGGCGAATGGAGAAGGGAGCAAGGGGCAGAGCGGCAGGCAGGGCAGCAGGAGCAGCGGCGCAGAGCGGCGCCGTGACAGTACCCCCCTTACTCCCCCTCTTTCTAAGACCTGAAAGAATTCTGGCTAAAATCTGAGGAGCCTGTATGTTCTCATGGGGCTCCCAAGACCTCTCCTCGGGACCAAAACCCTTCCAATCAACCAAAAAGAGGGTTCTACCTCTAGACTTTTTCATGGCAAGAATATCTTTAACCTCAAAAACATACGGGTCGGAAACAGGCAAAGGAGTTTGAGCAGGGGAAGCATGGAACTGATTGAAAACGACAGGTTTAAGAAGGGAAACATGAAAAGAGTTGGGTATGCGAAGTGAAGCAGGCAACTTCAACTTGTTGGAAACATCTTTGATACAAGCTAAAACCTCGAAGGGACCTCTGTACCATGGACCTAACTTATAAGAGGGGATCTTAAGACGAATGAACCTGGAAAACAACCAGACCTTATCACCTGGCCAATATAACGGAGGATCCAGGCGTCTCTTATCGGCATGTCTCTTAATCCTGACCTGTGCCTGTTCAAGAGCGATTTTGGTCTCTTGCCAGACCCTGAAAAGCTCCTCAGACAGACGATCGGCCGCTGGCACACCCAAGACAGGATGCACCGGCAAAGTAACCCCAGGATGTTGCCTATAAACGATGAAGAAGGGAGATTTGGAAGAAGAGTCATTGATATGGTTATTGTACGTGAACTCGGCCCATGGAAGCAAATCAGCCCAGTTACCCAGTTACCCAGATGACCGTTGGAAAAATGACGGAGATAGGTAATTAGAATTTGGTTCATGCGCTCAGCTTGTCCTTTGGTCTGTGGATGGTAAGCAGTAGAGAAATCCAAAGTAACACTTATCAGCTTGCATAGAGGGTGCCAGAATCGAGAGGTGAACTGGACTTCTCTATCAGAGACTATGTGTAGAGGAAAACTGTGTATCAGGAAGATGTGAGCTATGAAGATTCTTGCCAACTGTGGAGCGGAAGGTAAATCAGGCAAAAGGACAAAATGAGCCATCTTGGAAAATTGATCCACGACTGCAAAAATGACTGAATGTCCAGAAGAGCGAGGAAGATCAGTAATAAAATCTATGGCGATGTGTTGCCAGGCAGCCGAAGGAACTGGAAGCGGATGCAAGAGACCGGAATGCAAATGTCTAGGAACCTTGTTCTTTGCACAAGAAGGACATGAGGCGATAAAACTTCGGATGTCTTGTAGGAGAGACGGCCACCAATAATAGCATGTGATGAGAGCGAGTTTCTTCTTGTACCCTACATGGCCTGCCAATTTGGAGGCATGACCCCAATGTAGAACTCGAGACCTCTTATTTGCCTGGACGATGGTCTTACCTGGAGGTAAGGAATACATGCTGATCGGAACTACTAGAATGATCTTGCTGGGATCCATAATATGTGAAGGTTCTTCTTCAACATCGGATGCAAGAAAAGATCTGGACAAGGCATCAGCTTCGAAGTTTTTGTTGCCAGAACCGAAATGTAATTCGAAGTCAAAGCGGGCAAAGAATAACGACCATCTGGCCTGTCGGGGATTAAGCCTTTGCGCAGAATGGATGTATTCCAGATTCTTGTGGTCAGTATAGATCTTGAAAGGGTGAACAGCTCCCTCCAGCAAATACCGCCACTCCTCCAGCGCCAACTTGATGGCCAATAGTTCTTTGTCACCAACGGCGTAATTTCTCTACGAGACGGAGAAGCTTTTGGAAAAGAAACCACAAGTAGCCAGTTGTCTGGAAGATGATCTCTGGGAAAGTACCGGGCCAGCGCCAATGGCAGAAGCATCTACCTCAAGGATGAAAGGTTTGTTGACCTCAGGACAATGAAGTACAGGAGCAGAAGCAAAGGCTTGCTTAAGAGACCAAAATACTTCTTCAGCTTCCGAAGTCCAGTTGTGAGGATTGGACCCTTTGTGAGTCAAGGCAGAAATTGAGGAGACCAGAGTAGAGAAATGTGGAATAAACTGCCGGTAGTAATTTGCGAACCCGAGAAAGCGTTGAATTGCCTTTACCCCTTGAGGACGTGGCCAGTTAAAAACAGCAGACACTTTATCCGGATCTATCCATAAGCCTGAGTCAGAGATGATATAGCCAAGGAACGGTAACGAAGATTGTTCAAAGACACACTTCTCGAGTTTGGCATAAAGATGATTCTGTCTAAGACGAGATAGAACTTGGCGGACATCTCTCCTGTGGGAAGCAAGATCCAAGGAAAACACAAGAATGTCGTCTAAATATACCACCACACAGGAGTAGAGTAGATCCCGGAAGACATAATTCACAAACTCCTGGAAAACCGCTGGAGCGTTACACAGGCCGAAAGGCATGACTAGATACTCATAGTGGCTGTCTCGGGTGTTAAAGGCGGTTTTCCACTCGTCTCCAGAATAAATACGGATTAGGTTGTAAGTTCCGCGAAGATCCAATTTTGCAAAAATCCGTGCTCCCCTAAGGCCTGTGTCTCGGTTGGAGACAACGGATAGATAGGATCCTGGAGTGGAGTGGAAACTGGTACAAGATCGTTTGGGCAGTCGTATGGTCGATGTGGTGGCAGGATCTCTGCTTCTTTTTTGTCAAAGACATCCAAGAAAGACAAATACGAGGAAGGTAAGTTAGCAGGCACAGAAATTGGATGAGGAGGTTTTCTTGGCTGAACAGGAAGCAGGCAGTTACTCTGACAGAAGTGTCCCCAGCGCAGGATTTCACCAGACCGCCAGTCAAGACAAGGCTCATGAGTCCTCAATCAAGGAAGACCAAGCAGAGTAGTATGGGAAAAGGAGGGCAGCACATAGAAGACGATCTTCTCCCGGTGCAGGATTCCAATTTGGAGTTCCAACTCTTCAGTTACCAAGGTAACGAACTCCCGCAGAGGATCATCCCACTCCCAGAGGGGATTTACCTACGCTAAAGCCTCGCACTCTAAGTGTGAGATAACAAAAGCAAATTTAGCACGGTCAGTGGGATACTGCATGGGTAGTAACTCAAAATGAAGCTGACATTGATTAAGAATTCCTCTGCACAATTTAGGATCCCCACTATAGCGAGGAGGTTTCGCCAGACGAGGTGGTGGGAGAGAAACTGAGGACTGAGAGGCAACGGGAGCTGGAGACTGAAGCGCAAGAAGATGGTCATCCACAGAAGCCATGAAATTAAGAATATGAGCTTGAGTGTCACGCTGCTGAGCAAGCTCCTGTTTGAGATTTGCCAAGTGCGAAGCACTCCCAGGGTCGAAAGTCTGCAAGGTGGAGAGTCGAGACTCCATGGACTTCAAAATGGACATAATCCTTGCTTGAGTTTCCCAAAGGAACAGTAACTCCTTCTGAGTATGAGTCGGAGCACCAGCGGAGTCCATGGCCTGATTGAACTGTGATGTTACTGTAAGATTTTGGAACTCCTAGCGCGAACCCGCAGATCCGTGACAACGAACCTCCCAAGGGTGAGCTAGCCAGGTAAACCACCCCCAATACAGGGAGCATTAGGGGCCGGCCCAAGGGAGACTATTGCCGCAGAAGCTGGCACCTGGCGACAGGAAATAGGAGGTCCAAAAGAGAGAGGTCTGACCGAGCGAGAAAAGACGTTGGATGGACTGGTGTGGAGTGGAAAGAAACGAGACAAGAAGATAACTGAAAATGACGCAGACACAGGGATGGCTGGGCGAGACAGAGGCAGAATGTGGACAGGATATGGAGGAGAAACAGGACCGACCAGACTAGAATGGAGAAATAAGGAAGACTTGAAAATGACTGAGATACTAGCCGAACCGGACTGAGCAGAGACGCAGGATGGACCGTGCAGAGACAAGAGAGGACCTGGGTCATTAGTAGCACAAATGACAATCAGGCAAGGAGGCAGAGGAAGGGTTACCTTAAATAGATGGGACGCAGAAGGACCTCTGGGTCAGGGTCCTCCAGGGTCAAAGAGAGGAGAAACGGTGCGCCTGTGTAACAAAAGAGGAAGTGCGCGTCCGCAAAGGGTGCTGGAGTGCGAGGAGCGCATGTGCAGCCGGCGGAATCCCAAAAGCTGCGGTGAGTCATGAAGAGAAGAAGGAGGAAAGCGCGCCTCCAGGAGGAGCGCACCGAAGCAGGTAAGTATGCCAGCGAATGGAGAAGGGAGCGAGGGGCAGAGCGGCAGGCAGGGCAGCAGGAGTAGCGGAGCAGAGTGGCACCGTGACAATGAGAAGGTGTGTCCAAACTTTTGGTCTGTACTGTATGTTTGGCGAACATTCACTGATCAAATTTGCCCATCTCTGGTATTGACACACTCAGGAGAAACTGTACAAAAAAATTCTGGGGTCATTTTCTCTTATTACCCTTGAGAAAATAAAAAAAATTGTGATCCTTAAGGGGTTAAATAGATGACTGCTCCTTACTTTTATACATTGCGTCCCTCTTCTTTTTTTGTGCAGGATCACCATGGTACTCATATGTTTTTTATATACTTCTTTGGGGTCCTAGATTTCCCCTTGGAAGTTCCCCTTCTCATCTAATGTGATTGCCAACTAATGTATGAGGCATTCCAGACCATGGAATGCTGACAGATCCGGCGCATGCGCAATTTTGCACCTGCCATTGCCAGCTAATGTATGAGGCTGAGTATAAGGCCGGCCTCACACTCAGCGTAAGATAATACGGTCCGTATATTACGGCCGTAATACGCTGAAAAGTCCCCAAAATAGTGGTCCGTAGCTCCTCCGTAGGCAGGGTGTGTCAGCGTTTTTTGCGCATGGCATCCTCCGTATGTAATCCGTATGGCATCCGTACTGCTTGTTTTTCTCGCAGGCTTGCCAAACCGACATGCGGCTATACAAGGGATCCATGTGTAAAAAAAAAAACATATTTACTGCCTAGAGGCGCCAGGAGGGCGCGAAACGGCCGTCGTCAGGCTTGCCGCACTACATGTTTTGTACCCCCGGCTGATGGCTTTTAACAAATAAAAGTTACCTCTCATTATGGATCGATGAGTGCCGCCTCTCCTCTTTTCTTTCTTCGATTGGACTTGGACTTGTTTTGTGACTAGAGCACCTCAGATCCGGCGGTCAAGACTCCCATCACAGGTGAGCAGGCGCATGTTGTTTCCTTTGAGCGGTGGTGCTGTCGGCTTTTTTTCTTTACGATTGACTTTATATATATATATATATATATACTAGATGGCAGCCCGATTCTAAAGAATCGGGAGTCTAGAATCCATATATACTTTATTTATTCAAATGTAAGAATAATACAATTAATAAATAATAGTAAGAAAGAACAAAAATAATAGGCAGTATATGGAGAAAACACCAAACAAAAGTTCAAAATTGGTGTGAAAATGTCACTGAACCACTTCACAACTAAATATATATAGTTTTGGTAAATGGTATTATCATTTTTTTGACGAAATTCAGCAGGAGCTTGAAGAGCAACGTCACTGGGCCCGCCTCCACGCAGTAGAAACTTGCTGTGAGGTAAAAGTTCAAAAATCACACCAAAATGGCGGGCGGAGTGTGTCACAGTACGGCACGTTTCTGATTGGTCGCTCACAGCAGGCGGCAACCAATCAGACACTGGACACTGTTGACGTCACTTATCTCCGGACATTAGCTCCGGACATTAGCTCCGGACATTAGCTCCGGACATTATCTCCGCACATTAGCTCCGGACATTAGCTCCGGACATTAGCTCCGGACAAAGCCACGGAAGTTGGCAGAAATTGCAGGAAGTAGTATTCTAGGCAATTAATCTCCGGACATTAGCTCCGGACATTAGCTCCGGACATTAGCTCCGGACAAAGCCACGGAAGTTGGCACAAATTGCAGGAAGTAGTATTCTAGGCAATTATATATTATATATATATATATATATATATATATATATATATATATATATATATATAGTAGTTCTCCATTCTCCTCCTTCTTGACCTGTCCTCTGCCTTCAACACAGTCGATCACTGCCAACTGTTACAGATTCTTTCTTCCCTTAGCATCAAAGACCTTGCTCTGTCCTGGATTGCCTCATACCTGTCCAACTGCACATTTAGCATTTCCCACTCCCACACTACATCCTCATCCCGCCCTCTCTCTGTTGTAGTCCCTCAAGGCTCTGTCCTAGGGCCCCTACTTTTTTCCATCTATATCCTTGGCCTAGGACAACTCATAAAGTCTCTTGGCTTCCAGTACCACCTGTATGCAGACGACACTCAGATCTATCTCTCTGGCCCAGATGTCACCTCCCTGATGTCACCTCCCTGAAGTGTCTGTCAGCTATATCCTCCTTCTTCACCTCTCGCTTCCTAAAACTCAATGTAGACAATACCGAACTCATCATCTTTCCCCCACCTCACGCATCCCCCCTACCCAATCTATCTATTATGGTAAATGGCATCACGCTCTCTCCCGAACCTGAAATCCGCTGCCTTGGGGTAACTCTCGACTCTGTCCTGCCCTTCAAACCTCACGTCCAAGCTCTTGCCACCTCCTGTCACCTCCAACTCAAAAATATTGCCAGAATCCATTCTTTCCTCAGCCCATAATCTACCAAAACTCTTGTGCATGGTCTCATCATCTCCCGCCTCGATTACTGCAACACCCTCCTCTGTGGCTTCCCAGCTAACTCTCTTGCACCACTCCAGTCTGTCCTCAACTCTGCTGCCCGGCTAATCCACCTCTCTCCTCACTACTCCCCTGCTTCTCACCTCTGCAAATCCCTCCACTGGCTTCCAATTCCCCAATGAATCCAGTTCAAACTACTAACACTGATCTACAAAGCCATCCACAACCTGTCCCCTCCCTATATCTCTGAACTAATCTCCCAATATTTTCCCTCACGTAATCTTCGATCCTCCCAAGACCTCCTACTCTCCTCCACACTTATTTGTTCCTCACACAACCGCCTCCAAGATTTCTCCCGAATATCTCCATCCTCTGGAATTCCATGCCTCAACACGTTCGATTACCACCACCCTCGGATCCTTCAGATGGAACCTGAAAACCCATCTCTTCAGGAAAGCCTACAGCCAACAATAACCGAGCCGCCGCCTCACCACCACCCGAGCCGCCGCCTCACCACCGCCAGAGCCACCACCTCACCACCGCCAGAGCTGCCGCCTCACCACCTCCAGAGCCGCCGCCTCACCCCTACCTTCTGTCTCTTCCCCACTATACCATAGAGTGTAAGTCCGCAAGGACAGGGTCCTCTCCTCTCTGTACAAGTCCATCACTGTAAACCTGTTTACTGTGAACAATATCTATAACCCTGTATGTAACTCCTTTCTCATGTACAGCACCATGGAATTAATGGTGCTATATAAATAAATAATAATAATAATGGAGCATTAATCAATATGGCGATCAGTAATATACCATCATGATCTGATTATACAGTGATTATCAGGACTATTAATTCATTGCTGCAGCACTTTATATATGTACAGTACAGACCAAAAGTTTGGACACACCTTCTCATCTAAAGATTTTTCTGTATTTTCATGA
The DNA here is from genome assembly GCF_032444005.1 of Ranitomeya imitator. Taxonomy (NCBI): domain Eukaryota; kingdom Metazoa; phylum Chordata; class Amphibia; order Anura; family Dendrobatidae; genus Ranitomeya; species Ranitomeya imitator. The sequence goes on from NC_091284.1 coordinate 614,549,106, forward strand.
CTATGAAAATTGTAAATTCACACTGAAGGCATCAAAACTATGAATTAACACATGTGGAATTATCTGTCCTCAATACTATGATTGTCCAAAATGTAACTATGTATTACAATTGATGTATTGTATTGGTATACCTTGGCGATTGGTGGAGCAGCTTAACATACTTTTTTTGCAAAAAAACGTATTAACTAAATACCCTGTATTTTTTCATTTTTTGACTAGCACTTGCTTATTTACTGTGACTTTTTTACAACAGAGTATTTTTTGACCTCTCTGTGCGCTTTTGTGTCTTCAACTATGTATTGATCTGTAGTATTGACGCAAGGGAGCTTTGTTAGTATCAATACATACTTTTAGTATTTTATATGTCTGACTTTTGCATTTCTATTTTATGCTTTCAATACTTTTGTTATCCAATAAAGAATACATTTTGTATTGATTTTGAGCCTTGCACATTTCTAATAGGTATTTTTGAATTGGTGCATTTTGGCCCCTTATAAATTGGTACCGTATATACTCGAGTATAAGCCGAGATTTTCAGCCCACTTTTTTGGGCTGAAAGTCCCCCTCTCGGCTTATACTCGAGTCATATACCCGGGGGTCGGCAGGGGAGGGGGAGCGGGGGCTGTGTAATTATACTTACCTGCTGCGGCGCGGACCCTGCAGTCCCTGGCTTCCCCGGCGCTGCAGATTCTTCCTGTACTGATTGGTCACATGGCACCGCTCATTACAGAAATGAATAGGCGGCTCCACCTCCCAAAGGGGAGGAGCTGCATATTCATTGCTGTAAATGATCGGTAACTGTGACCGCTCAATACAGGAAGAAGATGCAGCGCCGGGGAAGCCAGGGACTGCAGGGACCGCGCCAGGAGCAGGTAAGGGGAGCGCAGCGCTGCGCGATATTTACCTGCTCCTCGCTCCGGTGCGGCTCCGTCTGCAGCGTCCTCTAGCAGTGACGCTCAGGTTAGAGGGCGTAGTCAGTGCGCGCCCTCTGCTGAGCGTCAGTGCTGGAGACGGAGCCGCACGAGGAGCAGGTAATTATTGAAAGCGCTGGCGTCCTGAGCAAGAGAGGTGAGTATGTGATTTTTTTTTTTTATGGCAGCACCAGCAGCAGCATTATATATGGCACAGCATTATATAAGGAGCATCTATGGGGCCATAAAGAACGGTGCAGAGCATTATATATGGCACAGCATTATATAAGGAGCATCTATGGGGCCAAAAAGTACGGTGCAGAGCATTATATATGGCACAGCTTTATATGGCACATCTATGGGGCCATAAAGAACGGTGCAGAGCACTATATATATGGCACAGCATTATATAAGGAGCATCTATGGGGCCATAAAGAACAGTGCAGAGCATTATATATGGCACAGCTTTATACGGAGCATCTATGGGGAAATAATGAGCGGTGCAGAGCAATATACCGTATATGGGGCACAGCTTTATAAGCAGCATCTATGGGGCCATAATCAACGGTGCAGAGCAATATATATGGGGCACAGCTTTATAAGGAGCATCTATGGGGCCATAATCAACGGTGCAAAGCAATAAATATATGGCACAGCTTTATAAGGAGCATCTATGAGGCCATAATGAATGGTGCAGAGCATTATATGTGGCACAGCTTTATATGGAGCATCTATGGGGCCATAATGAACGGTATGGAGCATCTATGGGGCCATAATGAACGGTGCAGAGCATTCTATATGGCACAGCTTTATATGGAGCATCTATGGGGCCATAATGAACGGTATAGAGCATTCTATATAGCACAGTTGTATATGGAGCATCTATGGGGCAATAATGAACGGTATGGAGCATCTATTTTTATTTTTGAAATTTACGAGTAGCTGCTGCATTTCCTACCCTAGGCTTATACTCGAGTCAATAAGTTTTCCCAGTATTTTGTGGCAAAATTAGGGGGGTCGGCTTATACTCGGGTCGGCTTATACTCGAGTATATACGGTACTTATACTCAGGTAGGACAAATTCTCGTTTACATATCCACATCTGTACACTACAGAATGTGGACCACCACAAGTGTTCTTGAAAACTCATGTCATCAGATAATTAATTCCAGGACATGGTCATCACTTACCAAACTATTATTCAAACAAATTCTCATCCACATGCCCACGTCTGTATATTCTAGAATGTGGATCCCACAATGTTTTTGAAAAGTCAGGTCATCTGATAATTCATGCCAGGACTTGATAATCACATATCAAGCTATTATTCAGGCAAATTCTCTCCCACATGCCCATGTCCATATACTCTAGAATGTGGACCCCAACATATTTTATTGAAAATTCAGTTCATCTGACAATTACAGGACTTGATCACTCACGTAAAAAAAATTACCATTTGCCTTAGTTTGACTGTTTTTATGACAGTGTTTGGCTACACAAAATGTTTCTGTGCATTTATATTACTTATATATTCTTTATATCGGTGATATGGGCATTATAATTTTATTGGAAGATCTCTAATAGTGAAGCTATTCCATACTTATACACTATGGACTTTACTGCATGGCTCTTGCTGAACCATCTGTTCCAGACAATACTTTCAGAATTCTATAGGAGATTGGTGGTTTTGTGCACATAGCGGTTCCTACCATGACGGGCAGGGGCTTGTTATAGTGTACCAAGTCGCTTGGCTTATTTATGCCATATATATTGGTTAATGGGGGCTAAACAGATGTGGTACTAACAGTCGCTTAGAAAGATAATGTTAGGTGTCGAGTTCCCGCTTCTGCACAAGGGGAATCTTGAGCCATCTCCGCTGCGGTCTCCCATTCTTATCCAGCCGCAGTGGAGTCTGCTCAGCAGAGACGTCGGTCCCAGCGTCTTGCTCAGTCTCACTCTGTACAAAGAGTTACTGCTGCTTTTCCTGCTTCTGCCATTGAAGTCAGTGTTGGGCAGCGGCAAGCAGATGCTTTTGGGGCTAAGTCCTGCTTTTCTCTTTCTGAGCATGCCCAGGGCAAGATCTCCCATTGGAGATCGAGGGTCACATGCTCAGGTACTGCAGCACATCCCATTGGTCCTCCAGGAAGGTCCTGAAAGGGCAAAACTTTGGTAGCAGCTTCCCATTGGTCCTTTATTGGAAGGTCCTGAACGTGCTGCAACTATATAAGCTGCGCATGACCGCACGGCCATGCGCTAGTGTACATTTGTAAATGTGAGTTTGTTGTGAGTGAAAGTCGCTCTTTAAATAACCCTCCCTATTGGATGACTATTCGCGGAAGGTGTATGTTTGCTATCTAGCGCCCGACTTAGCCATCAGCACGTAAACACACAATACAGCGTCTTATTGCTGTGACCGCCAGTGCGGCGCCTTGTGCTTTCACAGCGCTTTCCTGACCCAAGCCTGGGTGGTTAGTGGCGTTCGCCAGTGCGGCACTGCATGCACTCTCGTGCTTCTATTGCTGTCACTCTGACACCTCAGTAGCGGTGTCGAGCGCATGAGGTCTATGTACTCAAATCCTGTGTCTTGGGATTGAGTTCTTAGACTCGTTGCTTGCGCTCTTGGTGCGGTACCACGGCCCTGTGACGTAACAGGGTTCGCTTCCTTCACACAGGGTGAGGTTAGCCCATGTGTGTATTCACTTTGTACCGCCATATAGTCCGTCATTACTTGGCAGCAGGTTCCATCTCTGCACGGTGGACCCCGGGCTGCGAACGCACCATACTCTATCTGTCTTATTGTTTGGTGCGTTCCGCTAGCCCTAACATTACACTAGCGCCAGAGTCTGGCTAGTAATGACGGACAAACAGCAATCCTTGCGGTATATCCAGCAGCTGGAGGGTAGGTTGGCGGCTCTCGAGAGCTCAACCTCAGCTGTGGATGTTACCGCAGTTGCTGTACAGGTTGCTAGCGTGGCTGCAGCAACCTTGTCCATTGCCACCCCTGTTCCGACATTATCTCGCCTCCCGCTGCCAGAAAAATTTTCTGGTGATAGCAAATTTTGTAGGGGATTCGTGAGTCAGTGCTCTATTCACCTCGAGCTCCTGGCTGCACGTTTTCCCACAGAGCGGGCTAAGGTGGGATTTATAGTGTCTCTCTTGTCGGACAGGGCGTTGGAATGGGCTACGCCGCTGTGGGAGCGTGGCGATCATGTGGTGCAGAGTGCTCCGCTGTTCCTGAGCACTCTGAAACAGGTCTTTTTAGGACCTCAAGTCACCCATGATACTGCGCTCCAACTGCTGGCATTAACTCAGGGTGAGTCCTTGGTCAGTCATTTTGCCGTCCAATTCCGCACTTTAGCTTCTGAGCTGGACTGGTCGGATAAAGCCCTTATCCCCATATTTTGGAGGGGCCTGGCTGATCACGTTAAGGACGCTCTGGCCACTAGGGAGATTCCTGCCACACTGGAGGAGTTAATAACTGTCTCCACTCGAATTGACCTCCGTTTTAATGAGCGGGGGTTAGAGCGAGCCCAGTGTAGGCAGAGGTTTCGGCTGGCTCCTACCTTCGCCAAACCTCTGGAATCTCCGGTCCTGGTTCCTGAGTCACATGAGGCCATGGAAGTGTCACAAGCGGGATCTAAGTCCCGGACCGCTTGTGCACTCAAGGTCTGTCATGTTTGCCAGCAGTCAGGACATCTAGCCACCAGATGTCCTCAGCGGTCGAGGAAACGTCAGCGTCTAGTGGTAGTAGGTGGAGGTACACTAGACACGGCGACGTTTGCCTCTAAATTGTCCTTTAAGGGGACAATTATTATAGGCTCATTCTCTCACTCGGTAGAGCTCTGCGTGGATTCTGGGGCGGAGGGCAATTTTATGTCTTCTGCCTTCGCCCAACGTCACGCAATACCCCTGGTTATGCTAGCTCAACCAGTAACGGTACGAGTGGTGAATGGGTCGACACTGCCCTCACAGATAACACACCAGACCATCCCTTTTACTCTGTCCATGTCGCCATCTCATCAGGAGATTATATCTCTGCTCATCATTCCTGAGGGAATTGATGAGGTCCTGTTGGGAATACCTTGGCTACAGTACCACTCTCCTCATATCGAGTGGTCCTCAGGCAGAATTCTGGGATGGGGCGAATCTTGTGGGGGTAGGTGTCAGAGGGAGTGCATTCAGGTTGCTACTACAGAGGTACCCGCAGATCTATCTTCTCTCCCCAAGCAGTATTGGTCTTATGCAGACGTGTTCTCCAAAAAGGCGGCGGAGATCCTTCCGCCCCATCGCCCCTATGACTGTCCTATTGATCTCTTGCCTGGTGCTGAGCCTCCCCGGGGTCGAGTCTATCCGTTATCTCTCCCGGAGACGGAGGCAATGTCACAGTACATCCAGGAAAATCTGGCAAGAGGATTCATTAGGAAGTCAGTGTCACCTGCTGGGGCAGGGTTCTTCTTTGTGCAGAAGAAGAATGGGGAATTGCGTCCATGCATTGACTACAGGGGTCTTAACGCCATCACCGTTAAGAATAAGTATCCTTTGCCCTTGATATCTGAGCTCTTCGATAGGCTTCGGGGAGCAAGGGTATTTACTAAATTAGATCTGTGGGGTGCTTACAACCTGATTCGCATCCATGAGGGGGACGAATGGAAGACGGCTTTTAACACCAGGGATGGGCACTATGAATATCTGGTGATGCCCTTCGGGCTCTGTAATGCCCCAGCCGTTTTCCAAGACTTTGTGAACGACATCTTCCGGGATATGCTTTCCACCTCGGTCGTAGTCTATCTGGATGATATTCTCATCTACTCTCCAGATATTGACTCCCACCGGAGAGATGTTTGCAAAGTCTTCGACCTGCTACGGGCAAACTCTCTCTATGCCAAGTTGGAGAAGTGTATGTTCGAGCAGGAGTCCTTACCTTTCCTAGGCTACATCATCTCTGCTCAGGGATTGGCTATGGATCCTGACAAACTACAGGCTGTGATGGACTGGCAGGAACCCCATTCTCTTAAAGCAGTGCAGCGCTTTATGGGGTTCATTAATTATTATCGCCAGTTCATTCCGCACTTCTCAACTTTGGTAGCTCCCTTGGTTGCCCTCACCAAGAAGGGGGCAAATCCCAAATTGTGGTCTGAGGAGGTCTCCAAGGCCTTTAACTCCATAAAGTCACACTTCGCTAGCGCTCCCATCCTACATCGCCCCGATGTTGATAAGCCATTTATCATGGAGGTGGATGCCTCTTCTGTTGGTGCTGGAGCAGTCCTCTTCCAAAAGGATGCTCAAGGTCGGAAGCATCCTTGCTTCTTCTTTTCTAAGACCTTCTCACCGGCAGAGAGGAATTATTCCATCGGGGACAGGGAATTGCTAGCCATGAAGTTGGCTTTCTCGGAGTGGAGACATCTCTTGGAGGGAGCACGTTTTCCCTTCCAAGTCTTCACAGACCATAAAAATTTGGTGTTCCTGCAGACAGCCCAGCGGTTGAATTCTCGCCAGGCCAGATGGTCCTTATTCTTCTCCCGGTTTCATTTCACCCTCCATTTTCTTTCTGGGGAGAAGAACATTTGGGCCGACGCTCTCTCTCGCTCCGTTGTGTCATCTGCGGAGGAGGAAGAGGAGCCTCGACTTATTGTCCCCACCGAGAGCTTGAGAACTGTGGCCCCGGTTTCGCTAGAGTCTGTGCCTCCGGGCAAGACTTTTGTACCATCCAGTTTGCGACCAGAGGTTCTCTCTTGGGCACACTCGTCCAGGGTGGGTGGACATTTTGGTTCCAAAAGGACATCTGAGTTACTGGTGAGGACATACTGGTGGCCGCATATGGCTCATGATGTCGCAGAATATGTTCGGGCGTGTGTCTCTTGCGCCAAGAACAAGTCCCCTCGGCAATGGCCAGCTGGTTTGCTTTACCCTCTGCCGGTGGCGGACAGGCCCTGGGAGATGGTCGGAATGGACTTTGTGGTGGGCTTACCCAAGTCTCGTAACTGCACCATTATCTGGGTGATCACCGACCATTTTTCCAAAATGGTGCACTTGGTGCCTCTTCCACGGCTACCTTCTGCACGGGCGTTGGCTGTCTTGTTCATCAAACATATCTTTCGCCTACACGGTATGCCAGACAAAATTGTTAGTGACCGGGGTCCCCAGTTTGCGTCTCGATTCTGGAGAGAGCTTTGTCGTCTACTCAGTATTGAGTTGAATCTCTCTTCGGCATATCATCCCGAGACGAATGGGTTGGTAAAGAGGGCCAACCAGACCTTGGTCACATATTTACGACATTTTGTTTCTGCCAGGCAGGATGACTGGGCATCCTTGCTACCGTGGGCAGAGTTTGCGCTTAACAACGCCGTAGCCGACTCCACCGGTCAGACTCCATTCCTCCTAAATTACGGCCAGCATCCGCGTGTCCCTGTGCCCATGCCTGTGTTTTCTGCTGACTCCAGGGTGGCAGACTGGGCTGTGGAGTCACGGGACATTTGGGACCGCACTCAGGATGCCATTCGGGCCTCCAAGGAGAGAATTAGGTCCTCCGCCGATGCTCATCGGTGTCCCGCTCCGACCTTTGCTCCTGGCGACTTAGTGTGGCTCTCCGCCCGTAACATCAGGCTGCGTGTTGAGTCCACTAAGTTTGCACCTCGCTACTTGGGTCCCTTCAAGGTCCTTGAACAGGTTAACCCTGTGGTCTACCGTCTGGCCCTTCCTCCACGCTTGGGTATCACCGACACCTTTCATGTGTCCCTCTTGAAACCCATATACATGTCCCGGTTTTCCGAGTCATCTGCCGGGACATCGGGTTCGTCTACGGACGATTACGAGGTGAACGCTATTTCGGGGTGCAAGGTGGTACGTGGCAAAAAGTTCTATCTGGTGGATTGGAAGGGTTATGGCCCAGAGGACAGGTCCTGGGAGCCTGCTGAAAACATTCGGGCCCCACAGCTCATTGCTGCCTTCGAGCGTAGCGAGGCCCAAGGAGGGGGGGGGTCCTAGGAGGGGGGGTAATGTTAGGTGTCGAGTTCCCGCTTCTGCACAAGGGGAATCTCGAGCCATCTCCGCTGCGGTCATATTCTTATCCAGCCGCAGTGGAGTCTGCTCAGCAGACACGTCGGTCCCAGCGTCTTGCTCAGTCTCACTCTGTACAAAGAGTTACTGCTGCTTTTCCTGCTTCTGCCATTGAAGTCAGTGTTGGGCAGCGGCGAGCAGATGCTTTTGGGGCTAAGTCCTGCACGTGCTGCAACTATATAAGCTGCGCATGACCGCACGGCCATGCGCTAGTGTACATTTGTAAATGTGTGTGTTGTGAGTGAAAGTCGCTCTTTAAATAACCCTCCCTATTGGATGACTGTTCGCGGAAGGTGTATGTTTGCTATCTAGCGCCCGACTTAGCCATCAGCACGTAAACACACAATACAGCGTCTTATTGCTGTGACCGCCAGTGCGGCGCCTTGTGCTTTCACAGCGCTTTCCTGACCCAAGCCTGGGTGGTTAGTGGCGTTCGCCAGTGCGGCACTGCATGCACTCTCGTGCTTCTATTGCTGTCACTCTGAAACCTCAGTAGCGGTGTCGAGCGCATGAGGTCTATGTACTCGAATCCTGTGTCTTGGGATTGAGTTCTGAGACTCATTGCTTGCGCTCTTGGTGCGGTACCACGGCCCTGTGACGTAACAGGGTTCGCTTCCTTCACACAGGGTGAGGTTAGCCCATGTGTGTATTCACTTTGTACCGCCATATAGTCCGTCATTACTTGGCAGCAGGTTCCATCTCTGCACGGTGGACCCCGGGCTGCGAACGCACCATACTCTATCTGTCTTATTATTTGGTGCGTTCCGCTAGCCCTAACAGATAAACCTGTAATTCTAGCCCTGCTGGTGTTTTTCAAATTTTGGAATAAACCCAGGTTTGCCACATAATTGGGTACTTTTTCCTCCATATTTTGTACATTTTACCCTTTATTCCTGCTACAATATATACAATTGCAGAGCAACTGCTTTGCTATCAAGATCAAGCTTTATAATCAGCAAATGTCTTTTAGGGGCATGCCTCCCTTTGTGTGTATTAATTCCTGTAAGGATTTTATTGTTTGTTAGATCAATGTCTTTGTAACCTTTGAATGGGTCCTGGACTTCCATTTATTCTACCCTAAAGATGTGTGTCTTCTATTATAGGCACAGGTGTGCGTCCAGTATTCACATTGGTGCCATACTGAATGAATTTCTGAACACTGAAAAACTAGTGCAATAAAATTTGAGGTGTATTTCTTAGAATGTAAAAAAAAAATTCATAAAAGTGACAGTGCAAAAAATGCATACTCACTACCTCCCTAGATAAATACTTTAGAGGGTACAATTAACAAAAAGACTTTGTGGGGGTTTTCATTTGTTTTTGAAACACACAATCTCTTCAAATATGATAATCTATTTCAAACAGAGCCAAATTTCTTTTCCAACATTGAAAGAGTGCATTTCCCCTGCCAATTGTTCAAACAGAACTTTATGACTACATGTGGGGTATCATTGCACTCAAATGGGCAACAAATTGTGCGGTCCACTTTCTTGCATCACCTCTTGCAAAAGTGAAAAATTTAAGGCTACAGCATTTTTCGTGAAAAAAACTGAAATGTTTGAATATGACAACCTAACGTTGTAAAATTCTGTGTCGTACCTGTGTGTTCAAAAAGCTCACTATACCCCTGGATAAAATCCTTTTGGGGTGTAGTTTTCAAAATGGGGTCACTTGTGGGGAATTTCTGCTGTTTAGGCACCTTAGTGGGCCTGAAAATGTGTCATGGTACCTGCAATGTATTCCAACCAAATTTGTGTTCCAGAATTCAAATACTGCTCCTCCCGTCACAAACTGTGGGGTACACTTTTTTGTTCTCTTGTAAAAATGAAAATTTTTCATATGATGATCTAATGTCATCAAATACTGTGTAGTACCTGTGGGTTCAAAATGCTCACTAAAGTCCTGTATAAAATCCTTGAGGGGTTTGAAAAATGGGGTCAGCTGTGGGGGCCCTGCAAATGCAACATGGCACCTGCAATCTAATTCAGGCCTGTTTAAGTTCTAGAATTCAAATAGTGTTTCTCCCTGTTCAAACAGATGTTTCTGAGCAAATGTGGTGTATCAATGTGCTCAGAAGAAACAAAACAAATTGTTGGGTCGATTTGGGAACAATTTGGGGCTAATGAAGAAAACATTTTAGAAAATATTTATATTTTGATTTTTTTGCATTAATTGCTGAAAGGTTGACAAATATCCTGACAGTGGATTTGAAGTTTTTGACGGGTGCAGTTTTTAAAATGGTATAACTCTAGGGGAGTTTCACTTTATAGGCCCTTCAAAGTATATTTAAATCTGAATAGGTCATTAAAGAAACAGGTTTTGTAAATTTCTTTAAAAAAAAAATAAAATTGTTGCTAAACTTTTAACCCTTTTAACATCATCCTTACAAAATAAAATTATTTTGAAAAATTATGTAAATTTAAAGTAGACATATGGAAAATATTATTTATTAATTATTTTGTACAGCATGACTAATTGGTTTAAGGATATAAACTTTGAAAGTTTAAAAATTGCTAATTTTTCAAAATGTTCACCAAAATTATGATATTTTCATAAGTAATACAAAGTATATCAACCTAAAAATACCACTAATATAAAGTACAATGTGTCATAAAAAACCATACTGAATCACTGGTCAGTAGTGATGAGCAAATATACTCGTTGCTTGGGTTTTCCCAAGCATGCTCGGGTGGTCTCCGAGTATTTGTTAGTGTTCGGAGATTAAGTTTTCATTGCCTCAGCTGAATGATTACAGCTACTTGCCAGGCTGAATACATGTGGGGGTTGCCTGGTTGCTAGGGAATCCCCACATGTAATCAAGCTGGCTAATAGCTGTAAATCATTCAGCTGCCACGATGCAAACTTAATCTCCGAACCCTAACAAATACTCGGAGGTCACCTGAGCGTGCTCGAGAAAACCCGAGCAACGAGTATATTCGCTCATCACTGGTCAGATTTCAAAAATTGGACTTGATTATTAAGGTCAAAATTGTCTCTGCCACTAACGGGATAAATTAATCTGCTGTCACTTTTTGTTCTTTTTTTTATCTGAACTCATCATTCACATGCCCTCATAAATGAAAATAATTTAGATGTTTACTTCTGGCAGTTGTATATGTCTACCATATATTTTGCACTACAAAATAGGCATGTTTTTGTAGATTGGTGTCAATATCTTTTATATGCAGCAAAGTACAGAAGAAATGTCATGTATTTCTGTTGGATAATGGAACAGATAAAAATGACCACCTTGTAATTCTGCAGCATGGAATTAGTACATGAGACTTTTTCCTTGGGAGAAATAATTTACTGTGCTTAGCTCAAATCTCATGGTGTGTCTGAAAACATTAGTGCACTGCAATATTTGAATATTAATAAAAAACAGATATCTCATTTATGGTTTTCCTAAATGGTATTAAATGGCTGGGACATCTAAATTGCTTCCTGCTGAAAACCACATGTTTCTTCACTTAAGAACTGATGGTTCAAATATGTTTGTCTATCATTTGTCCCTCACCCCCATTCTTTGGAAACATAAGGATATGAAAAGGTTCCTTTGTATTTCTTCCTGCTTGATCATTTTAGCAAAAACAAACCGCGGAACACGACTGTAATGAAAATGGGTCAACATAACCATGAGCTATTCAATAATTCCAAAATATTTTCTTTGCTTTCAATGTCTTTTATCTTTATTGGCCTTTTAAGTTTGTGTCTTGTAAGTGAAATGCAGCAAATCATATTTCAGACTGAACTTGCTATCAATTTACTCTATCAACTAGTTAGGCCGGTTTCACACAGTCCCTGTTCACAGACCATTCTCGGATCAGAAGACTCCACTGCATCTCCTGATATGAATTAATTATCTCATTGGCACCAATGAAGCTTTTAGCTCAGATACTCAACGTTCAGGCTGGGCTCACAATCCATTCACTGTCCTTGTGTAGGGGGAGGCTGGGTTGATGAAGCTGTCGTTGCAACAGGGGGTTTGACATGATGCTATTTGTAGGTTGATATGCTGATGTTGATGTGTGATTATTTATATGTGTGATAAAAAAGGTGGTATTTTATTCCGATGGCCAATTTTGTGACTCGTTCTACTCTAGGTTTTACCTTAAAGGGACTCTGTCACCTGAATTTGGAGGGAACAATTTTCAGCCATAGAGGCGGGGTTTTCAGGTGTTACCCGCTGGCTGCATGGTATAGAGGAACCCCTGATGAATGTATCCCCTATCAGAGAATCCTTGCTTCTAATCCTACGTCAAAGAGCTAATAAGGTAAGATTTGTTGAATATAGTGGCAAAGATCTTTAAGCATGTTAGAATTATTTTCCATTCCTAAAGCAAAAGTGACAGATCTCCTTGGTGTTATGTGCTGGGAAACCCTTAACCAGGTAAACATTAACATTATATGTGCAAAGGTCACAACTTAAGTGCATAAGACATAGAAAAATGCATAATACAATGTACACAAAAGAACACATCAGCTATCTACAGCTTAAAATTTACAGCTCAAAGGAAATGTTATGCAATGTCAGCAGTTAGATACCCTATTTGCATAAAAATATGTAAGGGTAATATAACTTTAAGCTAAAAAAATAGTTTTCAACAAGACTTAAAGCAAAAATTCTGGATATTTAGTATTTTACTAATACTGTTCAGAGTTTCATTGTTAATAAATATATATATGTATATATATATATACTAGATGGGTGGCCCGATTCTAATGCATCGGGTATTCTAGAATATGTATGTATGTATGTACGTTGCGCTGTGATTGGGGGTTAAATTACGTGCCAATATCGCGTATTGGTTGCGCCCGGCTGGCTGATCAGCGAAGCGTGGTTCAAATCTGGCACCAATTCGCGGCCAGACTGCGCCTGTCGCTGATTGGTCGTGGCCGGCCGGGCACGACCAATGACTGAAGCGGTGTTTAAATACCGCGCCAATATCGCTGATTGGTCGCGGCCGGCCGGGCACGACCAATGACCAAAGCGGTGTTTAAATACCATGCCAATATCGCTGATTGGTTGCGGCCACCCATGCGCGACCAATCACTGAAGCAGTATTTAAATCCCCTGCCAATTCTCGGCTGGACTGTGTCTGTCGCTGATTGGTCACAGGATGTCGGGGGTTCAGGGTGCAGGATATATTGTACAGCCACATAGTATATAACACAGCCATGTAGTATATAGCACAGCCACGTAGTATGTAGTATATAGCACAGCCACGTAGTATATAACACAGCCCACGTACTACATAACACAGACAGCCACGTAGTATATAGCAGAGCCATGTAGTATATAGCACAGCCACGTAGTATATAGCACAGCCACGTAGTATATAGCAGCCACGTAGTATATAGCACAGCCACGTAGTATATAGCACAGCCACATAGTATATAGCAGCCATGTAGTATATAGCAGAGCCATGTAGTATATAGCAAAGCCACGTAGCATATAGCAGTCACGTAATATATAGCACAGCCACATAGTATATAGCACAGACACATAGTATATAGCACAGCCACGTAGTATATAACACAGTCCACATACTATATAACACAGACAGCCACGTAGTATATAGCAGAGCCACGTGGTATATAGCACAACCACGTAGTATATAACACAGCCCACATACTATATAACACAGACAGCCACATAGTATATAACACAGCCACATAGTATATAGCACAGCCACATAGTATATAGCACAGCCACGTAGTATATAGCAGCCATATAGTATATAGCACAGCCACGTGGTATATAGCAGCCACGTTGTATATAGCAGCCACATAGTATATAACACAGCCACATAGTATATTACACAGCCCATGCAGTATATAACACTGCCCACGTAGTATATATCAGTCACGCAGTATATAACATAGTCCACGTAGTATACAGCAGTGTGGGCACCATATCTCTGTTAAAAAAAAGAATTAAAATAAAAAAATAGTTATATACTCACCCTCCGGCGTCCACTGATGCGCGCGAGCGGCGAGGCTGCCACCAGATTCCGTTCCCAGTGATGCATTGCGAAATTGCCGCTAAGTCATTTGGGTAATTTTGCAATGCATCTCTGGGAACGGAAGCTGGCGGCAGCCTCGCCGCTCGCTCGCATCGGTGGACGTCGGAAGGTGAGAATAGCACCATTTTTTATATAATTTGTATTATTTTTAACATTATATCTTTTTACTATTGATGCTGCATCGGCAGCATCAATAGTAAAAAGTTCGTCACACAGTGTTAACCCCTTTACCTCCAAGGGTGGTTTGCACGTCAATGACCAGGCCAATTTTTACAATTCTGACCACTGTCCCTTTATGAGGTTATAACTCTGGAACGCTTCAACGGATCCTGGTGATTCTGACATTGTTTTCTCGTGACATATTGTACTTCATGATAGTGGTAACATTTCTTTGATATTGCCTGCGTTTATTTGTGAAAAAAAACGGAAATTTGGCAAAAATTTGGAAAATTTTGCAATTTTCCAACTTTTAATTTTTATGCAATTAAATCACAGAGATATGTCACACAAAATACTGAATAAGTAACATATCCCACATGTCTACTTAACATCAGCACAATTTTGGAACCAACATTTTTTTTTGTTAGGGAGTTATAAGGGTTAAAAGTTGACCAGCAATTTCTCATTTTTACAACACCATTTCTTTTAGGGACCACATCTCATTTGAAGTCATTTTGAGGGGTCTATATGATAGAAAATACCCAAGTGTGACACCATTCTAAAAACTGCACCCCTCAAGGTGCTCAAAACCACATTCAAGAAGTTTTTTAACCCTTCAGGTGTTTCACAGGAATTTTTGGAATGTTTAAATAAAAATGAACATTTAACTTTTTTTCACAAACAATTTACTTCCAATTTGTTTTATTTTACCAAGGGTAACAGGAGAAATTGGACCACAAAAGTTGTTGTACAATTTCTCCTGAGTATGCCGATACCCCATATGTGGGGGTAAACCACTGTTTTCAATGCAAAATTGACAGGAATTGAGATGTAACGCCATGTTGTGTTTGGAGAGCCCCTGATCTGCCTAAAGAGTGGAAACCCCCACAAGTGACACCATTTTGGAAAGTAGAACCCCTAAGGAACTTATCTAGAGGTGTGGTGAGCACTTTGACCCACCAAGTGCTTCACAGAAGTTTATAATGCAGAACAGTAAAAATAAAAAATCATATTTTTTCACAAAAATCATCTTTTTGCCCCCAATTTTTTATTTTCCCAAGGGTAAGAGAAGAAATTGGACCACAAAAGTTGTTGTACAATTTGTCCTGAGTATGCTGATACCCCATATGTGGGGGTAAACCACTGTTTGGGCGCATGGGAGAGCTCGGAAGGGAAGGAGCGCCGTTTGACTTTTCAATGCAAAATTGACAGGATTTGAGATGGGACGCCATGCTCTGAGCAGGCACTTGGTAAGCCACCTCCCTCCCTGCAGGACCCGGATGCCGCGGCCATCTTGGATCTGGGCCTGGAGCAGGGAGGGAGGTAGGGAGACCCTCGCAGCAACGCGGGGCTCAGGGAAGCTTGTTGATCGCGGTGTGCCAGGGGTTAATGTGCCGGGGGCGGCCCCTGACCCCTCCTGGCACATTGTGCCAGATGTCAGCTGTGATAGGCAGCTGACACCCGGCCGCGATCGGCCGCGCTCCCCCCGTGAGCGCGGCCTATCGCTATGACGTACTATCCCATCGAGGGTTAGATAGGCCCAGGGCACCTCGACGGGATAGTACGTCTAAGGTCAGAGAGGGGTTAATAGCAGCATTAACAGACTGCGTTGTAACACAGTCGGTTTAACAGACTGCTAAAACGCTATGTAGGCGGCGCGCACTGACTGGGGGGGAGAATGGAGGAGGCACTGACTGCAGGCGAGTAGGGAGCGGCTATTTCGAGGACGGACTGTGCCAGTCGCTGATTAGCGGCTTGGGATTTCTGTGACAGACAGACAGACAGACAAACAGATGGAAGTGCCCCTTAGACAATTATATATATATATATATATGTATATATATATATATATATATATATATAAAGGTGACAGTCAAAATTTATTGGTGCAAATTCATTAAATGGACCTAGCTCAGTCGAAACTGTCATCTTTCATTCCAACTGAAAACATGGTTTTGTTCAGTTGATTCCAGCCAGCCAAAACTTTATATTTGGTCCTGTTGTTGCTGGCCACAATTTATCAAACATGCTTGTGATAATTATCTCATGAATGTGGTGCCTACTTGGCAAACTCGGTAGTTCTTTCTGCAGTTTCTAGTGCAAGAGGATGCACGCACCAGCCTTTGTACCAGTGTTACTACTGGTCGTGTTGAATTACATAAATTTCACTTTATCCAAGAGCTGCCACTCCTGAAGAACCTTGAAAACAGCTTGAGCTTGTGTTGCTCCTGTGCTGTTTGGTATCTTTGGGACTGACAACAACTTCTCAGTTCCTCCTCTTAACACTAGTACTGCCAGTGGCTCAGCAGTTTCATTGCGGGTCTGGCTTGCAAACCTTTTCCCATCTCATTGTACAGTCAGTGGACCACTGCTACTGAAGGAAGCTTTGATAGCAATTGCTGCAATTTGAGGCTGTCTGGGTCATGGCCAAGAGACTGAGAAGCAGCAGCAAGCAGGTAGGTTGCTTCTCTATCACTAATTCTGTCCATAGCTGCAGCAACCTCCGGAGTCACAATGTTGAAAGATCTTACTCACTCACATTTCTTAGGACTAAAATGCCCCTCCCCTCATCACTACAGTTGTCAGAAGTCTCGTTGTTGCTGTAACTGCTACTACTAAAATAGATAAATCTCCGGGTCCGGATGGCATACACCCACGAGTACTAAGAGAACTAAGTAATGTAATAGATAAACCATTATTTCTTATTTTTAGGGACTCTATAGCGACAGGGTCTGTTCCGCAGGATTGGCGCATAGCAAATGTGGTGCCAATATTCAAAAAGGGCTCTAAAAGTGAACCTGTAAATTATAGGCCAGTAAGTCTAACCTCTATTGTTGGTAAAATATTTGAAGGGTTTCTGAGGGATGTTATTCTGGATTATCTCAATGAGAATAACTGTTTAACTCCATATCAGCATGGGTTTATGAGAAATCGCTCCTGTCAAACCAATCTAATCAGTTTTTATGAAGAGGTAAGCTATAGGCTGGACCACGGTGAGTCATTGGACGTGGTATATCTTGATTTTTCCAAAGCGTTTGATACCGTGCCGCACAAGAGGTTGGTACACAAAATGAGAATGCTTGGTCTGGGGGAAAATGTGTGTAAATGGGTTAGTAACTGGCTTAGTGATAGAAAGCAGAGGGTGGTTATAAATGGTATAGTCTCTAACTGGGTCGCTGTGACCAGTGGGGTACCGCAGGGGTCGGTATTGGGACCTGTTCTCTTCAACATATTTATTAATGATCTGGTAGAAGGTTTACACAGTAAAATATCGATATTTGCAGATGATACAAAACTATGTAAAGCAGTTAATACAAGAGAAGATAGTATTCTGCTACAGATGGATCTGGATAAGTTGGAAACTTGGGCTGAAAGGTGGCAGATGAGGTTTAACAATGATAAATGTAAGGTTATACACATGGGAAGAAGGAATCAATATCACCATTACACACTGAATGGGAAACCACTGGGTAAATCTGACAGGGAGAAGGACTTGGGGATCCTAGTTAATGATAAACTTACCTGGAGCAGCCAGTGCCAGGCAGCAGCTGCCAAGGCAAACAGGATCATGGGGTGCATTAAGAGAGGTCTGGATACACATGATGAGAGCATTATACTGCCTCTGTACAAATCCCTAGTTAGACCGCACATGGAGTACTGTGTCCAGTTTTGGGCACCGGTGCTCAGGAAGGATATAATGGAACTAGAGAGAGTACAAAGGAGGGCAACAAAATTAATAAAGGGGATGGGAGAACTACAATACCCAGATAGATTAGCGAAATTAGGATTATTTAGTCTAGAAAAAAGACGACTGAGGGGCGATCTAATAACCATGTATAAGTATATAAGGGGACAATACAAATATCTCGCTGAGGATCTGTTTATACCAAGGAAGGTGACGGGCACAAGGGGGCATTCTTTGCGTCTGGAGGAGAGAAGGTTTTTCCACCAACATAGAAGAGGATTCTTTACTGTTAGGGCAGTGAGAATCTGGAATTGCTTGCCTGAGGAGGTGGTGATGGCGAACTCAGTCGAGGGGTTCAAGAGAGGCCTGGATGTCTTCCTGGAGCAGAACAATATTGTATCATACAATTAGGTTCTGTAGAAGGACGTAGATCTGGGGATTTATTATGATGGAATATAGGCTGAACTGGATGGACAAATGTCTTTTTTCGGCCTTACTAACTATGTTACTATGTTACTATGTTACTACTGCAACATTCAGGTGATGCTCTTGACTGCTGAACTCAGTTTCATTTTTACTTCATTTCTCTGCCTGTAATTCTGTCATATATGTTTTTCCTCAACTTTGGATAGCTTTCTGTCTAATGGCCCATGCTTCCAGAGCAACCGTTTTCTCTTTGAGCAAGCAAGAAGTCAGGGTCTTCCTGAAGTTTTATAAGTTTCATGGCATCAGCATGAGCGACATCGAACAAATTATCAAGTTGATTAACGCATTCCTTCTCCTTAGATTCTTGTGCTTTGGTTCCGCATTTAGCATTCTTCTTAAGAAGAATGTTCACTTTGGCCATAAAGCATACAAAACCTACAAGAAGCAAAAGAAAAAAATTATTCACACACTGAGGTAAACTCTGACACATGGTAAGGTTTTTAATATTAGACAGCGTAGGACTGTCCCAATCAGAGTCACCTTGTTGACGGGTGGGATGGCTTTTATGAACTGTTTGATCAAAAACAGTATTACTAAGAACCCTGTGTTTTTTAAATGCACTCTTGCTTTTTACTTATTTAGTTACAGTGGGGTTTGTTTATTTTGCTTCTTGTAGGTTTTGTATGCTTTATGGCCAAATTGAACATGCGTTTATGCGCTGCATATATAAAAACTTAACCAAGCTAAATTTTTGTGTTTTCTCTTTTTGCATTCTGTGCAAGCCGGGGTCTGGCCTCCCTCCCTTGAGCTGGAAATTACATTTAAAAGCTTCCCGTAGGCTGGTTTCCACCGGTCGGAACCCGGTACTTTTGTCTGCCCTTATTCACACACTGAGTTCAACTCTGACACATGGTAATGTTTTTAATATTAGACAGTGTAGGACCATCCCAACCAGGTTTACCTTGCAGACTGTGGGAAGGCTTTTATACTATTTTTGATCAAAAACAGAACCTTGTGTTATTTAAATGCACTCTTGCGATTTACTTATTTAGTTACAGCAGGGTTTATATGCTGCATGTGTACCAACTTAAATCAAGCTCAATTTTTGTGTTTTTTCTTTGACAGTATATGCCTACCTCTGCAGTGTTTTCCTTGCCTCTCCTCCTCGGTTGGCCTAGGAATCTTGCCCCCTGCCGCTAGCATTGTCTGATGGGAACTTTTTCAACATATTTTCCACAATATCCTTCTAGTATACCACTATTTTAGAAGACCTCTCTGCCTCAGGAAGAAGAGATGCAAAGTTCTCCTTGGGTCTAGCAAAAGGTTGTGTCTATGGTTGTGTCTTGGGTTAGGAAAATGTAACACTTGTGTTGGTACGGGTCCGTAGCTATACTGCGGGTCGACGTACTGACGCAAGTTGTCAAAGTTGTGCACAATGTGGGCAGCGGATGCAGTATTTCAACGCATCCGTTGCCCTTTATGAAGTCCGGCGAGGAGGGGGAATAGTTTCGGCTGTGCATGCACGGTGGAAAATGGCGGACGCGACAGGCAAAAAAACCTTCACTTGAATGTTTTTTCTTGCACACAGTCCGCCAAAACACAAAGGATCCGTTGCACGACGTAAGCGACGTGTGGCCATCTGTTGCTAATACAAGTCTATGGGATAAAACCGCATCCTGCGAGCCCATTTTCAGGATCCATTTTTTTCCCAAAAGGATGGATTGCAATGAATGCAAAACGACGCAAGTGTGAAAGAGGCCTTAGGGGAGGCGTGGGGTTAGTGTATGACTTTGAATGGGTAGTTTTTCACTGCTTCTGTCCATTATGTGATGCTTTTGTGTGTCTCTATTTCACCGGTAATGTTAGGACATTTTCTTCACAATTTGTACGTTCGATTATGTTGAACGCGCTGTGTATGTCATTTTGAGTCTGTGTCTTTGTGCTAGTGTAGATAACCATATATTTCTATTAGTCCACAATTAATTTTAACCCCTTCCCGACCCATGACGCCACGTAGGCGTCATGAAAGTCGGTGCCAATCCGACCCATGACGCCTATGTGGTGTCATGGAAAGATCGAATCCCTGCAGATCGGGTGAAAGGGTTAACTCCCATTTCACCCGATCTGCAGGGACAGGGGGAGTGGTAGTACAGCCCAGGGAAGGTGGCTTCACCCCCCCGTGGCTACGATTGCTCTGATTGGCTGTTGAAAGTGAAACTGCCAATCAGAGCGATTTGTAATATTTCACCTATTAAAACTGGTGAAATATTACAATCCAGCCATGGCCGATGCTGCAATATCATCGGCCATGGCTGGAAACACTAATGTGCCCCCACCCCACCCCACCGATCGCCCCCCCAAGCCACCGATCTGTCCGGTACACTGCTCCGGCTCCCCTCCGTCCTGTGCTCCGCTCCCCCCGTGCACTTGTCCACTCCCCCCGTGCTCCAATCCCACCCCCATGCTCCAATCACCCCCCCTGCACTCCGATCCACCCCTCCTGCAGTCCGATCCACCCCCCCTGCAGTCCGATCCACCCCCCCTGCTCTCCGATCCACCCCCCGTGCTCTGTTCCACCCCCCCGTGCTCCGATCCCCCCGCGCTCCGATCCCCCCCATGCTCCGATCCCCCCATCATACTTACCGATCCTCCCGGGGTCCCTCCGTCTTCTCCCTGGGCGCCGCCATCTTCCAAAATGGCGGGCGCATTCGCAGTGCGCCCGCCGAATCTGCCGGCCGGCAGATTCGTTCCAAAGTGCATTTTGATCACTGAGATATAATCTATCACAGTGATCAAAATAAAAGAATAATAAATGACCCCCCCCCATTTGTCACCCCCATAGGTAGGGACAATAAAAAAATAAAGAATTTTTTTTTTTCACTAAGGTTAGAATAGGGTTAAGGTTAGGGCTAGGGTTAGGGCTAGGGTTAGGGTTAGGGCTAGGGTTAGGGTTAGGGCTAGGGTTAGGGCTAGGGCTAGGGTTAGGGCTAGGGTTAGGGTTAGGGTTTCGGTATGTGCACACGTATTCTGGTCCTCTGCGGATTTTTCCGCAGTGGATTTGATAAATCCGCAGTGCTAAACTGCTGCGGATTTACCGCGGTTTTTCTGCGCATTTCACTGCGGTTTTACAACTGCGATTTTCTATTGGAGCAGTTGTAAAACCGCTGCGGAATCCGCAGAAAGAAGTGACATGCTGCGGAATGTAAACCGCTGCGTTTCCGTGCAGTTTTTCTGCAGCATGTGTACAGTGATTTTTGTTTCCCATAGGTTTACATTGAACTGTAAACTCATGGGAAACTGCTGCGGATCCGCAGCGTTTTCCGCAGCGTGTGCACATACCTTTAGAATTAGGCTATGTGCACACGGTGCAGATTTGGCTACGGATCCGCAGCGGATTGGCCGGAGCGGATTCGCAGCAGAGTTCCATCAGGTTTACAGTACCATGTAAACCTATGGAAAACCAAATCCGCTGTGCCCATGGTGCGGAAAATAACGGGCGGAAACGCTGCATTGTATTTTCCGCAGCATGTCAATTCTTTGTGCGGATTCCGCAGCGTTTTACACCTGTTCCTCAACAGGAATCCGCAGGTGAAATCCGCACAAAAAACACTGGAAATCCGCAGGTAAAACACAGTGCATTTTACCCGCGGATTTTTCAAAAATGGTGCTGAAAAATCTCACACGAATCCGCAACGTGGGCACATAGCCTTAGGGTTAGGGTTGGAATTAGGGTTGTGGTTAGGGGTGTGATTAGGGTTATGGCTACAGTTGGGATTAGGGTTAGGGGTGTGGGGGGGTTAGTGTTGGAGGTAGAATTGAGGGGTTTCCATTGTTTAGGCACATCAGGGGTCTCCAAACGCAACATGGCGCCACCATTGATTCCAGCCAATTTTGTATTGAAAAAATCAAATGGTGCTCCCTCACTTCCGAGCCCCGACGTGCGCCCAAACAGTGGTTTACCCCCACTATGGGGTACCAGCATACTCAGGACAAACTGCACAACAATTATTGGGGTCCAATTTCTCCTGTTACCCTTGTGAAAATAAAAAAATGCTTGCTAAAACATAATTTTTGAGGAAAGAAAAATGATTTTTTATTTTCACGGCTCTGCGTTGTAAACGTCTGTGAAGCACTTGGGGGTTCAAAGTGCTCACCACATATCTAGATAAGTTCCTTGGGGGGTCTAGTTTCTAAAATGGGGTCACTTGTGGGGGGTTTCTACTGTTTAGGCACACCAGGGGCTCTGCAAACGCAACGTGACGCCCGCAGACATTCCATCAAAGTCTGCATTTCAAAAGTCACTACTTCCCTTCTGAGCCCCGACATGTGCCCAAACAGTGGTTTACCCCCACACATGGGGTATCATCGTACTCAGGAGAAACTGGACAACAACGTTTTGGGTCGAATTTCTCCTGTAACCCTTAGGAAAATAAAAAATTCTGGGCTAAATAATTATTTTTGAGGAAAGAAAACGTATTTATTATTTTCACGGCTCTGCATTATGAACTTCTGTGAAGCACTTGGGGGTTCAAAGTGCTCACCACACATCTAGATAAGTTCCTTTCGGGGTCTAGTTTCCAAAATGGGGTCACTTGTGGGGGGTTTCTACTGTTTAGCCACATCAGGGGCTCTGCAAACGCAACGTGACGCCCGCAGAGCATTCCATCAAAGTCTGCATTTCAAAACGTCACTACTTCAATTCCGAGCCCCGGCATGTGCCCAAACAGTGGTTTACCCCCACATATGGGGTATCAGCGTACTCAGGAGAAACTGGATAACAACTTTTGGGGTCAAATTTCTCCTGTTACCCTTGGGAAAATAAAAAATTGCAGGCTAAAAGATCATTTTTGAGAAAATATATATATTTTTTTTCATGGCTCTGCGTTATAAACTTCTGTGAAGCACTTGGGGGTTCAAAGTCCTCACCACACATCTAGATTAGTTCCTTTGGGGGTCTAGTTTCCAAAATGGGGTTATTTGTGGGGGATCTCCAAAGTTTAGGCACACAGGGGCTCTCCAAACGTGACATGGTGTCCGCTAATGATTGGAGCTAATTTTCCATTTAAAAAGCCAAATGGCGTGCTTTCCCTTCCGAGCCCTGCCGTGCGCCCAAACAGCGGTTTACCCCCACATATGGGGTATCAGCATACTCAGGACAAACTGAACAACAACATTTGGGGTCCAATTTCTCCTATTACCCTTGGCAAAATAGGAAATTCTAGGATAATAAATCATTTTTGAGGAAAGAAAAATTATTTTTTATTTTCATGGCTCTGCGTTATAAACTTCTGTGAAGCACCTGGGGGTTTAAAGTGCTCAATATGCATCTAGATAAATTCCTTGGGGGGTCTAGTTTCCAAAATGGGGTCATTTGTGGGGGAGCTCCAATGTTTAGGCACACAGGGGCTCTCCAAACAATTGGAGCTAATTTTCCATTCAAAAAGTCAAATGGCGCGCCTTCCCTTCCGAGCCCTGCCGTGTGCCCAAACAGTGGTTTACCCCCACATATGAGGTATCGGCGTACTCGGGAGAAATTGCCCAACAAATTTTATGATCCATTTTATCCTATTGCCCATGTGAAAATGAAAAAATTGAGGCAAAAGAATTTTTTTGTGAAAAAAAAGTACTTTTTCATTTTTACAGATCAATTTGTGAAGCACCTGAGGGTTTAAAGTGCTCACTAGGCATCTAGATAAGTTCCTTGGGGGGTCTAGTTTCCAAAATGGGGTCACTTGTGGGGGAGCTCCAATGTTTAGGCACACAAGGGCTCTCCAAACGCGACATGGTGTCCACTAACGATGGAGATAATTTTTCATTCAAAAAGTCAAATGGCGCTCCTTCCCTTCCGAGCCTTACCATGTGCCCAAACAGTGGTTTACCCCCACATGTGAGGTATTGGTGTACTCAGGAGAAATTGCCCAACAAATTTTAGGATCCATTTTATCCTGTTGCCCATGTGAAAATGAAAAAATTGAGGCTAAAAGAATTTTTTTGTGAAAAAAAAGTACTTTTTCATTTTTACGGATCAATTTGTGAAGCACCTGGGGGTTCAAAGTGCTCACTATGCATCTAGATAAGCTCCTTGGGGCATCTAGTTTCCAAAATGGGGTCACTTGTGGGGGAGCTCCAATTTTTAGGCAGATGGGGGCTCTCCAAACGTGACATGGTGTCCGCTAAAGAGTGGAGCCAATTTTTCATTCTAAAAGTCAAATGGCGCTCCTTCCCTTCCAAGCCCTGCCGTGCGCCCAAACAGTGGTTTACCCCCACATATGAGGTATCAGCGTACTCAGGACAAATTGGACAACAACTTTCGTGGTTCAGTTTCTCCTTTTACCATTGGGAAAATAAAAAAATTGTTGCTAAAAGATAATTTTTGTGACTAAAAAGTTAAATGTTCATTTTTTCCTTCCATGTTGCTTCTGCTGCTGTGAAGTACCTAAATGGTTAATAAACTTCTTGAATGTGGTTTTGAGCACCTTGAGGGGTGCATTTTTTAGAATGGTGTCACTTTTGGGTATTTTCAGCCATATAGACCCCTCAAACTGACTTCAAATGTGAGGTGGTCCCTAAAAAAAATGGTTTTGTAAATTTCGTTGTAAAAATGAGAAATCGCTGGTCAAATTTTAACCCTTATAACTTCCTAGCAAAAAAAAATTTTGTTTCCAAAATTGTGCTGATGTAAAGTATACATGTGGGAAATGTTATTTATTAACTATTTTGTGTCATATAACTCTCTGGTTTAACAGAATAAAAATTCAAAATGTGAAAATTGCAAAATTTTCAAAATTTTCGCCAATTTTTTGTTTTTATCACAAATATGTGCAGAATTTAGTGACCTAAATTTACCACTAACATGAAGCCCAATATGTTTCAAAAAATAATCTCAAAACCGCTAGGATCCGTTGAAGCGTTCCTGAGTTATTACCTCATAAAGGGACACTGGTCAGAATTGCAAAAAACGGCAAGGTCTTTAAGGTCAAAATAGGCTGGGCCATGAAGGGGTTAATACAATTTTTCCCTTGTAATCTGATATATTTTGGATTGAAAAACACCCAGAGGTCTGGGATCGATCAAGTGATCAATACAAGGGGTCGAAGCGTGATTCCTGGCCAAAAATTGTTACCACTCTGTTACCGAACAGGTAGCAAAAAATGATTTATAAGTATTGATTATTTAAATTATTTGGAAAATGTAAGAAAAAAGGATTTGTAATGTGTTTTTTTTAATATTCTTTCATTTCAGTGGACCATGTTAGGAAGAGATGGCGGTCTGTGACAGACCGATTCATCAAATCCCTCAAGACTCCCAGTGGCAGCTCGCCGCCAAGGAAGAGGGTGCCATTTGCCGACCAGCTGCAGTTTATATTGGGTAGCCGGAGTTTGAGGAGGTAGATTATATATCAAAATTAGTTTGGTTGACGTCATGATTTCAAATTGTATTTTTGTAACATGGTTTTTTCTTCTGTCTGCAGAACAGAAAGCAACGTCTACGCCCAAACACCACCGGACCTTGAAGGTGACACCTCGGAGCACAATATTGGAGAGGAGGTTGAAGAATGCAGGATGGCCAGCCAAGATTCTTCGGGAACATGTCTTCGTCTGGAACGTCACAAGACTTGGCAGATACCTTTGGAGAAATGGCCATTCCAGCTAATACGGGCAAAGTGTCAGACTCTAACAATGCTTCTACTGCCTCGAACGCTGCATCCAGCTCTGGTGGTGGTGAGTCGAGGCGCATGGGGATGGGGGCTGCTTCTGCCCGTCCCGTGGCTTTGAGAAGGGCGGCACCAAAGAAGTCAAAACAATCGCAAGTTATCGAAAATTTAACTAGCAGAACTCTCAATCTGCTTGACAATTCGTGCAAGCAAGATGAGCATGACAAATTTGGGTCACTTTTGGCAGACCACCTTAGGACCCTGCCACGGGACAAGCAGCAAATATGCATGAGAGCAGCCAATTGTCTGTTAACGGCAATTGATGGCACATCCACCATACCCCCTGCACAACATATAATGATGGGTATTTTTAACATTTTTAATAACCCCATTGTGCCTCCACCACCACCAGCAGCAGCTTCATCGCAGCATTTTGGACAGGCGGCAACATACAGGCCCGACAATGTTGACGCCTACAGTTATGGCCATACACCTGTACCTACTGCAACTGGCCATCGTACAAGTACGCAAAATACCAGTTTCTCCTCCCAACATGACTTATTTCCGGGTTATGGATATGACCCTGAATATCACCAATGTTGAGATTAGACGCTTCCTCTTTTTGGAGTTTAGACAATGTTTTACAGTGTGAGCTCCAGACCAAATATGAAAAAGTTATTTAAATTTTGTTAAAAAATATGTCAGTTTAATTAGATACACTCCTCACAAACAAAACTGAAAAAGCACTGACATGGACCAAGTCATCTTTCTACAAGCACGCCAACAAACCTAGTTCTATGCTTGCTCGTAAACTTAGACATAAAGAGCTTTTAAACAGTATCCCCTCCATTAGAGGCCCAACAGGTCAGACTACAGCCAATCCAGAGGTTATCTACAGGACATTCCACAAATATTATCAAACTCTCTACACCACTCCCCAACCCCCCTCTCCGCAATGCCTTCAATCTTTCTTGCAAAGTTTGAATCTCCCTAAGATGTCTGCCTCCGCAGCTGATCACCTCCAAACGCCCATTACCACAGAGGAGATAACGTTAACAATCAAGAACCTCAAAAAAGGCAAAGCCCCTGGCCCTGATGGCCTCACGGCGCTTTACTATAAAAAATTTGGGGACATACTTACACCCCACATTCAACAGTTTTGCAATATCCTCCTTAACGGAAACCAAATGCCACCCGAATTTTATACTGCACACGTAACAATAATCCCTAAACCTAAAAAAGATCATCTCTACCCCAAAAACTATAGGCCCATTTCTTTATTGAATATAGACCTCAAAATATTCACATCTATTCTGACAACCAGACTCAACTCAGTCCTGCCCTCATTAGTCCATCGAGATCAGGTGGGGTTCATACCTAAGAGACAGGGTCCAGATAATATTAGAAAGAACCTAAACCTCATACACTCAGCAAATCACCTCAAACGACCTTTATTGATGTTGGCCCTTGATATAGAAAAAGCTTTCGATTCGGTCTCATGGACCTATCTATTTGAAGTCCTAACAAAATTTGGCATCCCGGCAAGATTTATAACAAGCCTTAAACTATTATATGATAGCCCCACGGCCTATTTAAAACTTCCCTCTAATCAACCTACCCCCATCAAAATTCAACGGGGCACAAGACAAGGCTGCCCGTTGTCGCCAGCACTGTTTGCCCTGGCTATGGAGCCCCTAGCAGAAGCCATTCGAATCAACCCTAACATCCATGGACCCCGAGATCTGGGTGACCAATACAAGACTAGCCTCTTTGCAGATGATTTACTCCTGACCATTGTCAATCCAATTATCTCACTCCCAAATCTACTCACCGTCCTGTGTGAATTCGAACTCATATCAGGCCTTAAGATTAATGTTGATAAGTCCGAGGCCCTATTCATCAACACTCCAAAAGACGCCCAAACCAACATAGTCTCTCAATTCAAATTCACTAAAAAAGAACATTATCTGACTTATCTTGGAGTCAACCTGACCTCCCATAGGTCGACCTTATTTAAATGGAATTACCTACCACTACTAAAGAGCCTACAATCGGATCTAGCCAGGTGGTCCTCAATGCAACTGTCCTGGCTCGGTAGATTGCACGCCATTAAGATGGTCACCTTACCAAAATTTCTCTACCTCTTCCGATCTCTGCCTATCCCACTACCACCCAGGACACTACGTGAAATCCATACCCTGATCACGAGGTTCCTATGGCAAGGAAAGAGACCCCGGATACGACTCAAAACCCTATTCATACACAGAAGATTGGGAGGCTTGTCCTTTCCTAATTTTAATTTATACTATAAGTCGGCCCAACTAGCTCAACTAATTAGTGTTTGCGCTAACAGAGACAATCAGCCCAGATGGATTGGCCTGGAGTCATCATTCCTGTCCCCCTACTCTCTACCAGGCCTACTCTGGTCTATGCAAAAGCTCCCAAAGGGAATCCACATAACGGCCCCTTTCTCCTTTCACTCTCTGATCATGTGGCGGAAGGAGAGATTTAAGTATGATCTACAATCTAGATCCTCCCTATTGACCAACTTCTTTCACAACCCTGATTTTATTCCAGGATTGGACCCCCGTCCCTTCTCCTGGTGGATCCTTAATGGCATAACTAACCTGAGACACCTTTGCACACCCTTCTATACTCTTCTCCCCCAACAGGATTTCATTCAAAAACTTAAACCTCCGGTAGAGGAAACATTACGCATATGCCAAATCTTCCACTTTGCCAAACAGATTCTACAATACAAAACCCCTCCACGCCCTACAAATTACGAACAGAAAAGTCTAAATGACCCCCTGGGAGGGGGAGCTATCTCCCTTATCTACACATCCCTAAATAACACCCAGGGGGACAAAAAACTTAAATTTATGGAACAGTGGGAGGCGGATCTAAATATATCAATATCCCTGGAGGACTGGAGGAAAAACTGTACTACACTTTCTAAGGGTAGCTACCAGTCCTCGATGGTTGAGACGTCCATTAAACTTTTACACAGGACATACCAGGTCCCGAGTAAATTACACACCATCTACCCAAATGTTTCAGACCGATGCTTCAGAGGATGCGGGGCTCAGGGTGACCTAAAACATATCTGGTGGGAATGCCCGATAGTATCTGCCCTTTGGCGGAAAGTACAATCCACAGTGGTAAAAATGTATGGTAAAGCGGTCCCTCTTGATCCGGCTGTGTTTCTCTTGGGTGCTAAGTTACCTGGCTTGTCTAAAAAACTCCACAACCTAGTCAGCCAACTTTTTATGGCCACAAAGTTACATATTGCATCAAGGTGGAAAACTACTTCTTTATCAATGCCGCTTGTGATGGACAAGATGAATACTATTTTGCTCTACGAAAGAATCCAAGCTACAAGGAATGACACATGGGACATTTTCTATCAGACTTGGCAACCCTGGATGGAACTGGACGCTAATGTAAATCTGGGACAGACCCTAATATTGTCCTTGTGATGGCTATATAAACTGTCTGCGATCACTCTTGTATCTAGTATGAGATATTCTATTGCCCCCCCTCCCCCCCTTATGTACTCTCCCTCTCTGTCTATGTCTGGTTGCTTATGAAAGTTATCTCGCGTAATCTAGTCGTTGATCGGCTTTTGTTTATTTCCCATGACTTAAAGTGTATATTACCCTCCTGTACGGGAAATTTGTGTTTTTTAATGTATTTACTCCTTGTCCGGAAAATAAAACTTATTGAAACTAAAAAATATGTCAGTTTATGAAAAAATTGTTTTATAATTAAAGAAAAAAATTTCAAAAAGAAAAAAAAAATTTAGGGAGTGGGTTCCTCCGGAACAGTCAAGTGGATGAGATGAAACAAACCTCAGCGTCGCGCTGTGAACCTCCCGTCCTTACGCATAAGTGTGTTGTGGGAAATTAAAAAATCTGGCGAACCCTGAACATTTCAGTGCACTTGCATGTTCATTTTAATTTCATAAAAAGATGCAAAGTATCAGCTCTGTAATTTTTGGTATTATATCTGCTTCTGTATCCTCCTGGAATAATCTTCAAACCAGTTTCTTGTATGTAATAAAATTATATTTTACTTTATTAAAAAGTGTTTTTTTCAACAACTCTGTGAATTTGGATTATTAAAAACATGTAGTATTTGCATAATTAAAGTATGTGAAGAGTGGGTAATGGGAACTGATGAAGCGACAGTGAAAATAAAAACCATGGAAACGAAAATTTAAACAATCAAAATTTGTATTAATTTACAATTATTTGATTTGATATTGATGATTAAAAAATGGGCCTTGGTAGATAGGGATTAGGCGTCAGTAGATAGGGATTAGGCGTCGCATGTTCTCTGGTGTTTCTCTGGTGTTATCATCTCTACCGTACAGGCTGGTTCCTTAGTAGATAGGGTTTAGGCGTCTGCTATTATCTCTGACGTCCAGGCTTGGGCCTTGATTCTGTTTAGGCATCCGATCTTCTCTGCAGTTCAGGCTGCTCAACAGCGGCACAAGAGTATTGCCAGTGCACGGCTCCTTCAGGACTCATGAAGTAGTCTGCGAAGGTTTCTCTCACACGCACACCCGAGTTACATTGCCTTCCTTGACCAAAGTTGTCCACTGCAATTAATTCCGACACCTGTGGCTCCTCAACTACCTCTGTGCTGTATTCCCGAGCATAGTTGTGGAGCACACAGCATGCCTTTATCACAGTGTCCACGGTCTCCGGATCTAACTGGATGGCAGTGTGAAAGATCCTCCACCGACTACACATGATCCCGAAGGTACATTCCACATATCTTCGTGCACAGCTCAGCCTATAATTAAAAATCTTCCGTCAGTCATCCAGTGCTCTTCGTGGGTATGGGCGCAGCAGGTGGGGCTTTAAGGGAAATGCCTCATCCGATACCATCACAAAGGGCACTGGATGTGTGGAACCCGGCAAAGTTCTTGGGGCTGGGAGCGTTCCGCCATCTCGAAGAATTTGAAGTCCAATCTGTGATGATTGCAGCACCCGAGAGTCCCCAGAGCTGTCATAATCACGGACGTCGATGGCAACAAACTTGTAATGTGCATCAGCCACTGCCATCAGGACCACTGAAAAATACTTCTAATAATTAAAGAAGCGTAATCCTGATCGTGGTGACTTCAGCACTCTCACATGTTTGCCATCAACAGCACCTACGCAGTTGGGGAAATTGGCCACAGTTTTAAAGTCTGCTGCAACCTGCAGCCAAGTCTCTTCGGTTGGGCAAGGCATCACGATGGGCTGCAACTTCTGCCAGATGACGGTACATGTGCACCTCACAATTTGCGAGATGGTTGATTTGCCAACCCTAAATTGGAGGTGCAGGGATGTGTAGCTGTCTCCTGTGGCTAAAAACCTGAAGAAAGAAAAAAAAATGAGAATACCTACGAACATTAAATGTATGTATTGCAAGATAAAACATACAAATCATGGCCACTAGCATTATGGGGGCACTAGCAGCATTGTGGCACAGTTTGGCAGCATTATGGGGCATTGGCAGCATTGTAGCGCATTATGGGGGCACTGGCAGCATTATGGCGCATTGTGGCAGCATTATGGGGGCACTGGCAGCATTGTGGCAGCATTATGGGGGCACTGGCAGCATTATGGCGCATTGTAGCAGCATTATGGGGGCACTGGCAGGATTGTAGCAGCATTATAGGGGTACTGGCAGCATTATGGCGCATTGTGGCAGCATTATGGGGGCACTGGCAGCATTGTGGCAGCATTATGGGGGCACTGGCATCATTATGGCGCATTGTGGCAGCATTATGGGGGCACTGGCAGCATTGTGGCAGCATTATAGGGGTACTGGCAGCATTATGGCGCATTGTGGCAGCATTATGGCATTATGGGGCACTGGCAGCATTATGCCGCATTGTGGCAGCATAATGGGGGCACTGGCAGCATTGTGCCAGCATTATGGGGGCACTGGCAGCATTATGGCGCATTGTACCAGCATTATGGGGCAGTGTCAGCATTGTGGCACATTGTGGCAGCATTATAGGGGCTTTGGCAGCATTATGGGGGCACTGGCAGCATTATGCCGCATTGTGGCAGCATTATGGGGGCACTGGCAGCATTGTGGCAGTATTATGGGGGCACTGGCGGCATTATGGCGCATTGTGGCAGCATTATGGGGGCACTGGCGCATTGTGGCAGCATTATGGGGGCACTGGCAACATTGTGGCGCATTGTGGCAGCATTATGGGGCACTGGCAGCATTACATAGTTAGTAAGGCCGAAAAAAGACATTTGTCCATCCAGTTCAGCCTATATTCCATCATAATAAATCCCCAGGTCTACGTCCTTCTACAGAACCTAATAATTGTATGATACAATATTGTTCTGCTCCAGGAAGACATCCAGGCCTCTCTTGAACCCCTCGACTGAGTTCGCCATCACCACCTCCTCAGGCAAGCAATTCCAGATTCTCACTGCCCTAACAGTAAAGAATCCTCTTCTATGTTGGTGGAAAAACCTTCTCTCCTCCAGACGCAAAGAATGCCCCCTTGTGCCCGTCACCTTCCTTGGTATAAACAGATCCTCAGCGAGATATTTGTATTGTCCCCTTATATACTTATACATGGTTATTAGATCGCCCCTCAGTCGTCTTTTTTCTAGACTAAATAATCCTAATTTCGCTAATCTATCTGGGTATTGTAGTTCTCCCATCCCCTTTATTAATTTTGTTGCCCTCCTTTGTACTCTCTCCGTTGTGGCGCATTGTGGCAGCATTATCGGGGTACTGGCACCATTATGGCGCATTGTGGCAGCATTATGGGGGCAATAGCAGCATTAATTATCGGGGTAATGTGTCTGGGAGTATGTATCCAAAAAATGGCCTTACCGCAAGGTGATGAGCAGCCTTTCCTCTGCAGAGATTGCTCTTCACATGACCGTATCTTCATAACTGAGGTGTGGACCAAGAATAATCAGAAGACGATCAAATGCTTCAATGGAAGGCCGCAAAACTGAGTAAATTTATCTGGAAAGCTGAAAAAAAAAAAAAATTATTTTAAACACACACATAATGTATGTTGTATACAGCAATAAAAAATAACAAAAAAACACAGCTGTCAATATACCATTTCTCCCTATATCTTAGGCCGGTTTCACACGTCAGTGGCTCCGGTACATGAGGTGACAGTTTCCTCACGTACCGGAGACACTGACTCACGTAGACACATTAAAATCAATGTGTCTCTGCACATGTCAGTGTGTTTTCATGGACCGTGTGTCCGTTTGGAAAACACGGAGACATGTCAGTGTTCGTGGGAGTGCACGTAATACACGGACCCATTAAAGTCAATGGGTCCATGTAAAACACGTACCGCACACGGATGTTGTCCGTGTGCAGTCCGTGTGCTGTGCAGGAGACAGCGCTACAGTAAGCGCTGTCCCCCCAGCGTGGTGCTGAAGCTGCTATTCATTTCTTCTCTCCAGCATCGTTCGCTGGAGAGGAGATATGAAAAATCTTTTTTTTTTTTTTGGGGGGGGGGTGTTTAAAATAATGATCCCTGTCCCCAACCCCCTCCCACCCCCTGTGCCCCCCCCCCCCCACTGTTAATAAAATACTTACCCGGCTCCCTCGCTGGCGCTGCTTCCTGTCCTCGCCGCAGCTTCTCCTGTATGAGCAGTCACGTGGTGCCGCCCATTACAGTGATGAATACGCGGCTCCACCCCTATGGGAGGTGGAGCCGCATATTCATCACTTTAATAGGCGGCACCACGTGACCGCTCATACAGGAGAAGCTGCGGCGAGGACAGGAAGCAGCGCCAGCGAGGGAGCCGGGTAAGTATTTTATTAACAGCGGGGGGGGGGGGGCGCACAGGAGGTGGGAGGGGGTTGGAGACAGGGATCTTTATTTTAAACCCCCCCCCCCAAAAAAAAAGAAAAGATTTTTCATATCTTCTCTCCAGCGAACGATGATGGAGAGAAGAAATGAATGGTGGCTTCAGCACCAGATGCAGGGGACAGCGCTTACAGGGAACCTGTCACCCAGAAAATCGCGGGTGAGGTAAGCCCACCGGCATTTGTAATGCTGTAGATAAGCCCCCGATGTTACCTGAAAGAGGAGAAACAGACGTTAGATTATACTCACCCAGGGGCGGTCCCACTGGTGTTCCGGTCGGATGGGTGTCTCTGGTCCGCTGCGGTGCCTCCCATCTTCATTCCAAGACGTCCTCTTCTGATCTTCAGCCACGGCTCCGGCGCAGGCATACTTTGTCTGCCCTGTTGAGGGCAGAGCAAAGTACTGCAGTGCACAGGCGCCGGGCCTCTCTGACCTTTCCGGCGCCTGCGCACTGCAGTACTTTGTTCTGCCCTCAACAGGGCAGACAAAGTACGCCTGCGCTGGACCCGTGGCTGAAGATCAGAAGAGGACGTCTTGGAATGAAGATGGGAGGCGCCGCAGCGGACCAGAGACACCCATCCGACCAGACCAGCAGCGGGACCGCCCCTGGGTGAGTATAATCTAATGTCTTTTTCTCCTCTTTCAGGATATATTGGGGGCTTATCTACAGCATTACAGAATGCTGTAGATAAGCCCCTGATGCCGGTGGGCTTACCTCACCCGCGATTTTCGTGGTGACAGGTTCCCTTTAACTGTAGCGCTGTCTCCTGCACGGTGCGTGTGGTACCCAGTTGGCACACGGGCGGCACACGGATGCCGCACGTGTGCCACACTGATGTACCATGTGAGCACACGGACACACGGACACGGATAATTCCGGTACCAATTTTTCCGATACTGGAATTATCTGGACGTGTGAGACTGGCCTTACCTCCTTAAATCCCGGTAAAGGACATGGAAATGTCCCTTTTCCTCCCGTTCCTAAATAATAGGATGAACCCACATCCTTTTTGGTCGTCTTCTATTCCTTCTTCTCTGAGATTGCTCCTATGGGAGAATATAGTCTTTATTATTACATGGAACTGTACAACGCATGGAAAACTGCTGCCAATCCGCAGGGCCAGAAACGCTGCATATCCACAGTCTAAGGCTGGGTTCACATTGCGTTCCCCCAGTCCTTTAGACAGACTTCATTACACCGCGGCATAACGCGGTGTAACGTAGTCCGCTAGCGCCGCCATTGACTCCAATGTCGGAAGCATCGCTAGCCATGTGCTGTCATTGAGTGACGGACCCTGAGATGCGGGCTGCAGCATTGCTGGGTCCATCACTGCTAGCGCAGGTAGAGCTAGCAGATGCTCTATCTGCGCTAGCGATGTGTCAAAGTCGGCACTTGCGTTACAGCAGCCCGTTAACGTATGTGTTGAACAGGCTTCTGTACGCAGTGTGAACCCAGCTTAATACGCAAAGTGTTCACATCTAATGACATTATCTTACCAGCTCGCTGTGGTGGTGCAGCAAAAGCAGTGCCGTATGTAACAGTAGCTGGTTCTGTTGTGGGGTAAGACGAAGGTGCGGCATGTTGAATCCAACCAGAAAGCAAAATGGAGAAGAGGGGTTGGACCAGGAAATTACCTCATGGGAGCCTTTTTTTCAACCAACTTTACGTGTTTGAAAAAACACACAAAAAACGCACAAAAAACGCATCAAAAACGCACAAAAAATGCAAAAAAAGCGCATACGGATTTCCTGGGAGTGGTATTAGGTTTTTCTCAGGAAAATCTCAGGAAAATTCTGCACACAATCCTGAACATGTGCACATACCCTGAAAATTCTTTAGTCCGAGTTATATTCCGACATGCTGAACAGTTCCCACAGGGGATACATCCCCAGAGTGGCCATTTGCTGTTGTTTGAAAACGGATTATTTTTAGGGGTATATAGTGGCTCCTACACAGTGCGTCACCCAGAATCTGGGATTTACGCCAGGTGATAGAGGGATAGGGAGTTATTTGTTTTTGTAAATCCCTATCAGTTAGAAAGATCGGCCAATGTTTTTTGAAGATTTGATTGATCTCAACCCAGTTTGAGTTGAATTTCGTAATAAATCTTGGTCGTGTATCTGCAGGTTTGGATTTTTTACGGGTAGGTTTGGATAGAAGATTAGATCTGTCCTCTTGTAGAGCACGTGAGTAGCCCCTCACTATGTCCTTAGTTGGAAGCCCCCTATTTTTAAATCTGCGCTGTAAATCCTTGACTTATCTATGGAAAGATACATCAATTGAGCAGATGCAGCGGGCCCACAGGAATTGTCCTATGGGAATTAAGCTCTTGAGTTTAAGTGGATGTGAGGATGAATAATGCAGTAATGCATTAGTTGCAGTAGTTTTTCTAAAAATGTCTGTGCAAACAACACCATCATCAGATTTTGAAATTTTTAAATCAAGAAAGTCAATTGCAGTTTGACTATATTTCCAGGTCAATTTAATATTGAATGGATTGTTATTAAGAAGACCGTGAAATTGTTCAAGTTGCGACGTGGAGCCCTGCCAAATGAAAAATACATCGTCGATGTACCGCAGCCACGAGACGACAAAGCTGTTACCAACTGTGTCCAGGACCGTATCCCTCTCCCACAGCCCCAGGAACAAATTAGCATATGAGGGCACACAAGTTTTGGCAAACTCCAGCCTGGCTTTTTTATGTCTCAGGGTAAGAAGTGGGGTCTTCCTGGATCTCCTACCATACAGTCCCTTTTCATTCGGACGCTGAAGAATATTACGGGTTGACACTGTTGTACCCTCGGACTGCAGGGCAGCTTGAACTTGTTTGGATGTTAGTCGAGGTTCTTTATCCAACATCCGCACAATCTTGCGTTGAAATCTCTTATCAATTTTTCTTTTGCGTCCACATCTAGGGAGGTTAGCCACAGTGCCATGGGCTTTAATCTTCTTGATGACACTGCGCACGGTAGACACAGGAACATTCAGGTCTTTGTAGATGGACTTGTAGCCTCATGCTTCCTCACAATTTGGTTTCTCAAGTCCTCAGACAGTTCTTTGGTCTTATTTCTTTTCTCCATGCTCTATGTGGTACACACAAGGACAGGGACAGAGGTTGAGTCAACTTTAATTCATGTCAACTGGCTGCAAGTGTGATTTAGTTATTGCCAACATCTGTTAGGTGCCACAGGTAAGTTACAGGTGCTGTTAATTACACAAATTAGAGAAACATCACATGATTTTTCGAACAGTGCCAATACTTTTGTCCACTCCCTTTTTTATGTTTGGTGTGGAATTATATCCAATTTGGCTTTAGGACAATTCTTTTTGAGTTTTTTTCATTTAAGACAAATTAAATGAAGATAATAATAACAAAGAATTTGTGTTTGCAATCATTTTCAGGAAGAAACTGAGTATTATCTGACAGAATTGCAGACCCACCAGTCCTCTAATAACCTTGGTCACTCTTCTCTTTTCCCACTCTATTTCAGCTATGTCTTTCTTGTACACCGGAGACCAGATCTGTACACAGTATTCTAAGTGTGGTCGAACTAGTGACTTGTATAGAGGTAAAATTATGTCCTCCTCATGAGCATCTATGCTTCTTTCAATGCATCCCATTATTTTATTTGCCTTTGTAGCA
This sequence comes from Ranitomeya imitator, assembly GCF_032444005.1. Classification (NCBI taxonomy): domain Eukaryota; kingdom Metazoa; phylum Chordata; class Amphibia; order Anura; family Dendrobatidae; genus Ranitomeya; species Ranitomeya imitator. The sequence goes on from NC_091284.1 coordinate 614,586,534, forward strand.
GCTGCCTGACATTGGCCACTATATCTGAGTTTGTCATCCACCCATACAACCAGGTCTTTTTCATTAACGGCTTTGCCCAGTGTTTTACAACTAAGTACATAATTATACATCTTATTTCTTCTACCCAAGTGCATGACCTTACATTTATCCCCATTAAATCTCATTTGCCATTTATCAGCCCAAGCTTCTAGTTTACACAAATCCTCCTGTAATATAAAATTGTCCTCCTCTGTATTGATTACCCTGCAAAGTTTATGTTGGGTATTCCCCCATTAACTGCTGCTTCAGGTCCCTCCACAGCATGACAAGTCAAATATTTCTTACTGATTTGTTTTTAATTGTTCTCTTTATCTACTTATCTACATTAAATGGTAGTCCTATAACTACTAGGACTTGTGTTAAAATCTGATGTAATTTTGGGTGAAATTTATGCAGAAATAAGGAAAAATTTGAAGTTTCAAGCATCACTGTAACTATATTACAATTTTTCAAACTGCACAAGTATTTCATAGTGGCAATGGTACTAGGTGTAACCATGTGTTATGACATTATATACAGGTATATTGTTGACTTTTTATCTTTGCTCTTGCTATATCTATTCTTCTGTTGCAAAACACAACTCATAAAGTGTCAAGGTCTTATTGTAAATGAGTAAAGATGTCATATCATCATTTACTAAGTAGTGTTGAGCCACCTCCCTAGTGTTCGGGTTCGGTTCAGTTCGTCGAACAGGGACGTGTTCGACGAACTGTTCGTCCAACGTTCGACGAACACCGTCGAACCCCATTGAAACCAATGGCAGGCAAACACAAACACATACAAACACATAGAAAACACATAGAAAACACCTTAAAAGGTGTCCAAAAGCTGACAAACTGCTCAGAAAACACAACAAACACATGGAAAAGTCACAACTACATATAGTCATGCGAAAAGAAAAGAGTTGGAGGAGTAAAAGGAGGAGGAGGCACAGATATAGCCATGTCATACCCTTCTAAAATCAAGAAAGGCTGGAGTAAAAATCTAAACTCACTATACCAATACCCAGACGTCTTGACAAAAAATAAAATAAATATCTTTAGGTAGAATGGCGGTGGGTCCATTCAGAACACTTTCCTTAGAAGACGTAGTGGTACCCAGTTGGGAGTTGTGCCAAAAAATGAACCCAATACATTCAGACTAATCCACCATTTGTCATATCCAAGGGGCAGGTCAGTAAATAACAACATCGACGCGGAACCAAGTACAGTACTATGTACCGTACCTCCTTTGACGAGGCAATCAGGCGGGTCAAGAAGTTGGTAAGGGGCACCCTAATGGCCAAAACAGACATTGAGGGGGCGTTCCGGTTACTCCCTGTGCCTCCGAATAGTGTCCTCCCATTGGGCTGCTTCTGTGAAGGAGCATACTACATAGATCGCTGTTTGCCCATGGGGTGCTCCATATCCTGCTCACTATTTGAGGCATTTAGTTGCTTCCTCGAATGTGTCGTCATGGACGTTGGTAAGGCGGCACATATGATCCATTACCTCTATGACTTCTTATGCCTGGGCCCAAAAGATTCACCACAGTGTGAAAACACGCGATAGTCCACCTGTGAGAAGGAGAGAGTTGAAGGGAGAGTGGACACCCCAGAGCCGAGGGGTTAGATTGAGAAAAAAAGAAAGCGGTGTAGCTTGCTTCATGGGTGGGGTACTCTGCTGAGAAGCAGAAATTGCTACTAGGCCCAAAAGGATTTCCTGCGCCAGATGCCGTTAAAAATAGTACATAGGTAAACAGGCGGTGTAGCTTGCTTCATGGGTGGGGTACGCTGCTGAGTAGCACTAAATTCTACTAGGCCCAAAAGGATTTCCTGTGCTACATGCCGTTACAATATAGTATTTAGGTAAAGAGGCGGTGTAGCTTGCTTCATGGGTGGGGTACGCTGCTGAGTAGCACTAAAATCTACTAGGCCCAAAAGGATTTCCTGGGCTAAATTCCATTACAAAATAGTAGTTAGGTAAACAGGCGGTGTAGCTTGCTTCATGGGTGGGGTACGCTGCTGAGTTGCACCAAATTCTACTAAGACCAAAAGGATTTCCTGGGCTAGATGCCATTACAAAATAGTACTTAGGTAAACAGGCGGTGTAGCTTGCTTCATGGGTGGGGTACACTGCTGAGTTGCACCAAATTCTACTAGGGCCAAAAGATTTCCTGGGCTAGATGCCGTTAAAAAATAGTACTTAGGTAAACAGGCAGTGTAGCTTGCTTCATGGGTGGGGTACACTGCTGAGTAGCACCAAATTCTACAAGGCCAAAAAGGATTTCCTGGGCTAGATCCCGTTACAAAATAGTAGTTAGGTAAACAGGCGGTGTAGCTTGCTTCATGGGTGGGGTACGCTGCTGAGTTGCACCAAATTCTACTAGGCCCAAATGGATTTCCTGGGCTAGATGCCATTACAAAATAGTAGTTAGGTAAACAGGCGGTGTAGCTTGCTTCATGGGTGGGGTACGCTGCTGAGTTGCACCAAATTCTACTAGGCCCAAATGGATTTCCTGGGCTAGATGCCATTACAAAATAGTACTTAGGTAAACAGGCGGTGTAGCTTGCTTCATGGGTGGGGTACACTGCTGAGTTGCACCAAATTCTACTAGGGCCAAAAGATTTCCTGGGCTAGATGCCGTTAAAAAATAGTACTTAGGTAAACAGGCAGTGTAGCTTGCTTCATGGGTGGGGTACACTGCTGAGTAGCACCAAATTCTACAAGGCCAAAAAGGATTTCCTGGGCTAGATCCCGTTACAAAATAGTAGTTAGGTAAACAGGCGGTGTAGCTTGCTTCATGGGTGGGGTACGCTGCTGAGTTGCACCAAATTCTACTAGGCCCAAATGGATTTCCTGGGCTAGATGCCATTACAAAATAGTACTTAGGTAAACAGGCGGTGTAGCTTGATTCATGGGTGGGGTACGCTGCTGAGTAGCACCAAATTCTACAAGGCACAAAAGGATTTCCTGGGCTAGATGCCATTACAAAATAGTAGTTAGGTAAACTGGCGGTGTAGCTTGCTTCATGGGTGGGGTACGCTGCTGAGTAGCACTAAATTCTACTAGGCCCAAAAGGATTTCTTGGGCCAGATGCCATTAAAAATAGTGCTTAGGTAAACAGGCGGTGGGTGGCTGGGCTACTCTGCTGACTAGCAGACACTGAAGCTTTGGAGCAGACCTCTGAATCCCAGGACATAGTATGAGTAAACAACTCTGCAGACGACCCCACCCACCTGGAATTGACGATGGCAACGTCATGTAAAACTCAGCAAGGGGACTAAATAAAGAGTCTCCATTTTTCCAAAAATTCGGCCACAGACACCACTTAAGCGGCATCAATTTCGCCAGTGTTTTTTAAAACAGTTGGTGAGGTGATTTTCAAAAATCATCAAGCTTTTAGTCTCCCCAAGATGACACAGGGATAGAAAAGTCCTTGCGGATCCAGGATTTGTTCATCTTGATGAACGTTAGTCTGTCTATATTGTCACTGGACAGCCGCGTGCGCTTATCTGTCAGCACACCACCAGCAGCGCTGAACACACCTTCAGAGAGAACACTGGCTGCGGGGCATGACAAGATCTCCAAGGCGTGAGTGGCGAGCTCAGACCATTTTTCAAGATTGGAGGCCCAAAATGAGCAAGGGTCCAGTTCCACAGTCATGGCATCGATGTTAACTTGGAGATACTCTTGTACGATCCTCTCTAGGCGTTGGCTGTGCGTCAGACTTCTTGTCTCCTATGGCCTTGCAAAGGATGGTCTAAAAAAAATCTTGAAACGATTGGAAAAAAATGCTGCTACCACCAGATACAATGCTACTGTTACGGTTTTAGTGATGACTCGAAGTTAGAACTCAGAGATTCACTTCGTGCAACACTGGTGTTTAGTGAAAAGCAGATGTTAGATTCTGTAACAGTCTCTGCTGATACTCCTGCATGCGTGAATCCCTTTCTATGGCAGGAATTATTTCGCCAAATTTGCTTTTGTACCGGGGATCTAAGAGTGTGGCAACCCAGTAGTCGGCTGTTACAGAACCCCCAGCACCAAGAATATGTTATGCTATATATATATTATGTATAATAGGTTCCATGTGAAATGCATCAGTCCACAGGCTGCATCCCTGGGCAGAGAGGACAAGATATCCCCCTTCTGTCCTCCCCCACCTTTGTAATTTCCCCAGTAAATACCAGCAGGCTACGGCCCCCTGCAGCTATTGTAATGTATGTCTGGCCTGTTTTTTCTATTGGCCTGCCCTGTGTCTCTGTGTTATATATTCTGTGTGCTGTAAATAAAGGGTGTTCTTTTAGACTGGAAATACCTGGAGTAGCAGTCAGCTTTTATATGCTCCCATGTAATCAAGAAATCCTAGCCAGCGTCCTTCATTCAGAATCCAGCAAAAGCAGAATGGACCTCCTGAAAGACAGGGGGGTGCTGAAAGAGGTACTACAGCACAGTAGACCCCGTTACATCGGCATTACTTCGGATTCTGACAATCCGAGGGTCATGTTGCAGGTAGTGCAGCAAGAAGGCACTCATGTGTCTTGCGCATCCAGGAGGACCAAGTCCTTGTTGTTTTAGAACAAAATAGAAGAGAAAATCCAGCTTCCAAAAATATCCAATTTATTAAAGTTAAAATCCAAGGTCCAAAAACATGGTTCACAGGAGAGGAGATAGCAGCATGCTACGCGTTTCGAACACTAGGTTCTTTTTCAAAGCATTTTTTCCTTCCTTGTTGTTTTAGTGGTGGCGAGGTGAGAATCATGCTTCCTTCATCTGCCCTCTCCCCCCAACCTCGCACAACAGAAACTTGATCAAGGTCTCCCTCATCTGATGAGTCTTCCATGCCCTGCGCCAGTTCATCCTCCACTTCTTCCTCACCTCCTGCACCTTCCTCAAAAGTTTTGCTGTTACCATGCGCCCTCGGTAATCCCTCTCCCCCAACCTCCAATGCCAGCCGCCTTGGTGCTGCCAACCTTCTTGACCTTGGAGATATGATCCCTTCCGCAAACAACTCCTCCTGTTCCTCCTCCACATCTTGTTCCACCACCTGAATCTGAACACTGTGTAAGGTGTGCTCCAGCATGTAAATCACCAGAATGGTCATGCTGATAATGGCATCGCCAGCACTAAACATCTTCGTTGCTATTTCAAAACTGTGCAGAAGGGTGCATACAGTGGGGCAAAAAAGTATTTAGTCAGTCAGCAATAGTGCAAGTTCCACCACTTAAAAAGATGAGAGGCGTCTGTAATTTACATCATAGGTAGACCTCAACTATGGGAGACAAACTGAGAAAAAAAATCCAGAAAATCACATTGTCTGTTTTTTTAACATTTTATTTGCATATTATGGTGGAAAATAAGTATTTGGTCAGAAACAAAATTTCATCTCAATAATTTGTAATATAACCTTTGTTGGCAATGACAGAGGTCAAACGTTTTCTGTAAGTCTTCACAAGGTTGCCACACACTGTTGTTGGTATGTTGGCCCATTCCTCTATGCAGATCTCCTCTAGAGCAGTGATGTTTTTGGCTTTTCGCTTGGCAACACGGACTTTCAACTCCCTCCAAAGGTTTTCTATAGGGTTGAGATCTGGAGACTGGCTAGGCCACTCCAGGACCTTGAAATGCTTCTTACGAAGCCACTCCTTCGTTGCCCTGGCGGTGTGCTTTGGATCATTGTCATGTTGAAAGACCCAGCCACGTTTCATGTTCAATGCCCTTGCTGATGGAAGGAGGTTTGCACTCAAAATCTCACGATACATGGCCCCATTCATTCTTTCATGTACCCGGATCAGTCATCCTGGCCCCTTTGCAGATAAACAGCCCCAAAGCATGATGTTTCCACCACCATGCTTTACAGTAGGTATGGTGTTTGATGGATGCAACTCAGTATTCTTTTTCCTCCAAACACGACAAGTTGTGTTTCTACCAAACAGTTCCAGTTTGGTTTCATCAGACCATAGGACATTCTCCCAAAACTCCTCTGGATCATCCAAATGCTCTCTAGCAAACTTCAGATGGGCCCGGACATGTACTGGCTTAAGCAGTGGGACACGTCTGGCACTGCAGGATCTGAGTCCATGGTGGCGTAGTGTGTTACTTATGGTAGGCCTTGTTACATTGGTCCCAGCTCTCTGCAGTTCATTCACTAGGTCCCCCCGCGTGGTTCTGGGATTTTTGCTCACCGTTCTTGTGATCATTCTGACCCACAGGGTGGAATTTTGCGTGGAGCCCCAGATCGAGGGAGATTATCAGTGGTCTTGTATGTCTTCCATTTTCTAATTATTGCTCCCACTGTTGATTTCTTCACTCCAAGCTGGTTGGCTATTGCAGATTCAGTCTTCCCAGCCTGGTGCAGGGCTACAATTTTGTTTCTGGTGTCCTTTGACAGCTCTTTGGTCTTCACCATAGTGGAGTTTGGAGTCAGACTGTTTGAGGGTGTGCACATGTGTCTTTTTATACTGATAACAAGTTTAAACAGGTGCCATTACTACAGGTAATGAGTGGAGGAAAGAGGAGACTCTTAAAGAAGAAGTTACAGGTCTGGGAGAGCCAGAAATCTTGATTGTTTGTTTCTGACCAAATACTTATTTTCCACCATAATATGCAAATAAAATGATAAAAAAAACAGACAATGTGATTTTGGGATTTTTTTTTCTCAGTTTGTCTCCCATAGTTGAGGTCTACCTATGATGTAAATTACAGACGCCTCTCATCTTTTTAAGTGGTGGAACTTGCACTATTGCTGACTGACTAAATACTTTTTTGCCCCACTGTAGGTCCCTGATCTGAGACCACTCCTGCAGCATGATTTTCCCTACCTCTTGATCTCATTGGCCCAGGCTATACATCATAATGTATTGCATCAGGGCTCGTCGGTGCTGCCACAGTCACTGCAACATGTGCAGAGTTGTATTCCACCGTGTGGGCACATCGCATTTCAGCCGGTGAACTGACAGGCCCCACGACTTCTGTAGAGATGCAAGTCGTCGAGCTGCGGGATGCGAATGGCAGAAGTGAGCACACAGCGACCGTGCCCTCTGCAGAATCCAATCTAGTCCAGGATAGTGGGATAAAAATTGCTGGACAACCAGGTTCAAAATGTGAGCCATACAAGGCACGTGTGTGACATTGCCCCGGAGAAGGGCTGCACCCAGGTTTGCAGCATTGTCACACACAGCCTTCCCTGGCTGCAGGTTGAGTGGAGACAACCATTGATGGAACTCTGTCTCCAGAGCTGACCACAACTCCTCAGCTGTGTGACTCACATTTCCCAGACATTTCCATGTAAACACTGTCTGATGCCGTTGAGCCCTGGTGACAGCATAGTGAGGAGGTGTGCAGGATTCCTTCTGCCCAGTTACAACGTGGGTGGCATTACCAGACAGGCTTTGGGTGCAGGTGGAGGACTGAGAGGAGGTTGAGGAGGCAGAAGCAGTGGAGGAACTTCTAGATACAGAGGATCGACGAGCAACTCATGGGGACGGCAAGACTCGGACAGCAGCCCCTTATCCTGATGTCGCCGTAGTTACCCAGTGCCCAGTCACCAACAGTAATGCCCCATGTCTACTCGTCCAAGTGTCTGTGGTGAAATGCACCCTGTCACACACAGAGTTTCTCAAGTAAGCGGTGATGTTGTGTGCGACATGCTGGTGTAGCACAGGCACAGCTTTCTTTGAGAAGTAGTGGCGACTGGGCATCTGGTACTGGGGCACTGCGACGGACATAAGGTCTCGAAAATCCTCTGTGTCCACCAGGCGGAAAGGCAGCATTTCTGTAGCCAACAGCTTGCAGATGGAGAAAGTCAACCTCTTAGCTTTGTCATGGCTAGGAGGAAATGGTCTTCTACTTGTCTACATCTGAGGGACTGAGGGCTGGCTGCCTTGCTTACACTGAGTTGAGTAGGGTGTCCCCGGCAAACTGCTGGTCTGTGAGGAAGGTGCAGGCGGAGATGTTATGTTGCCATGATCAAAATGTGGTGTCGATGCCGGAGAGCGCTCAACACCAGCAGGTGTTTCCATGTGCAAATGTCCTGATGACCTGCCAATCACACTGGCTGTTGCGGGTAAATAGGTAGAAGGTCTGCATCCAAAACCATGTGCGACTGCTTTCCCCACAGTCACAGAGGATGAAGAGGATGCGGATGCACTTGATGGGGCAGACGGTGGTTGACCAGTGAGCGTCCCACTGATTTTTTTGGCCTCCACTGAGATTTTGTTGACAAATCTTACAGACAACATGAGTTGGGTCATCCTTTGCGATGTCAAAAAATGCCCAGGCTATGCAAGGCTTAGAGCCCGTACGACCTGAAGAGCCACCACGACTTCTGGTCTGAGGCACAGTTGGCGTTGAGGATGCAGTTGTTGACGTGCTTCCAGTACTCCGTCTCTGTCCAGGAAGGCGCACTGTTACCTCATCATCAGACTCGTCACTAGCATCCTCCTCCACCTCCTCTCCTGACCTCATGGACTGGCGGACTGGGGGTTGACAGTAAGTAGGGTCTACAAACTCGTCATCATCATCCTGTGTGTTCTCACGCCCCTCGTCGTCCTCAGAGCCAACCTCTTCCTGCCCCAACCGAAAAGGCAAGTTTTCGTTCCAATAATAATAATAATCTTTATTTTTATATAGCGCTAACATATTCCGCAGCGCTTTACATTTTGCACACATTATCATCACTGTCCCCGATGGGGCTCACAATCGAAATTCCTTATCAGTATGTCTTTGGAATGTGTGAGGAAACCGGAGTGCCCGGAGGAAACCAACGCAAACACGGAGAGAACATACAAACTCTTTGCAGATGTTGTCCTTGTTGGGGTTTGAACCCAGGACTCCAGCGATGCAAGGCTGCGGTGCTAACCACTGAGCCACCGTGCTGCCCAATCAGGTATCTCAATCTCATCATCATCTTCCTCACTGTCTCCACCAACAGGAGTTACAGTTTGGGAACGGGGGTCTACATTATGCTCAGAACCTTCTTCATCTGGGCCTGGATCTAACTCACAAAGATTCTGGGCATCAGTGCAGATCATTTCCTCGTCTGGATTCACAGAAGCTCTGGAGAAGACCTCTGATTCCCAGGCTATAGTATGCGCAAACAGCTCTACAGACTCAACCATGTCTGTTACCCCATGCTCAGACGGGCAGCTGGAGACTTGTGAGCTGTGAGGAAGCAAGTGCGATTGGGGTGACAACTCTGAGGATTGGAGTAGTTGTGATGTTGAAGTTGACATGGAGGAGAGCCCACTTGAACGAGCACTTAATATCCGTTCAAGCACTTGCTGTTTTTGTGCCTCATCTGGAATTTTTGGCGATGCTTGTAGCGATGGTCGTAAGAAAGGGATCATATCAGATTGTCCACGAAAAGAAGTAGACATTTTACTTTAGCTGGAAGATGGTCTTTCTTCTGCAGATGTTACTGTTGCTTGACCACCTAACCCACGGACACAACCTTTTTTTTACCTTTCCAACACGCCTATTCCCCTTTCCTCCAGCAGCAGGCCTTTTACTACTCATTTTAGTGCTTAACTAATTGGCAACTCTGTATCTGTAGTTGTTGGCACAACAACCGATGGATGAAAACCGAGCAGAACTGACTGGCCAAACTGTGGTACTAGGCCCTAAACTATCAACTGGATTACATGCAGTGAAAATTGAGATACTCTGGCGGTATAGTTTGTTTCACAGGCAGGCTACTCTGCTGATGTGCGACACTGCTCCTAGGCCCTAAACTATCAACTGGATTAGATGCAGTGAAAATTGAGATACACAGGCGGTATAGTTTGCCTCACAGGCAGGCTACTCTGCTGACATGCAGACACTGTTCCTAGGCCCTAAACTATCAACTGGATTAGATGCAGTGAAAATTGAGATACACAGCCGGTATAGTTTGTTTCACAGGCAGGCTACTCTGCTGAAGTGCAGACACTGATCCTAGGCCCTAAACTATCAACTGGATTAGATGCAGTGAAAATTGAGATACACAGGCAGTATAGTTTGTTTCACAGGCAGGCTACTCTGCTGACGTGCAGACACTGCTCCTAGGCCCTAAACTATGAACTGGATTAGATGCAGTGAAAATAGAGATACACAGGCGGTGTAGCTAGCTTCACAGGCGGGCAACTCAGATGACAATGCTACTAGCCCAAAAGGATTGGATGAGCTAGATTACACCAAATGCTGTGACAAACACTTGCACAGCACTGGCACAGACCTGCCTGGCAATCAGTGCTATGAACTGCTGAAAAGGGCTGATATTACAACTAGTCCCGACTCCTCCCAACTCCCTAAACCCATCTCTCTGACATTTCACTCCAAAAAAACACTATTAGTCTGTATAGCGCCCAAAGCAGCAGCGGTGCCATCTAACACTAAGCTGCAGCAGTGAGGAAATGGTGGCGATGGGGCAAATGGCTGGTTCTTATAGGGCAAGAACATGTGACATACACAGCCAATGACACATGCCCTTGCTTGTGTGCATCATATGCATATTGCTGTGTGTGTGCACTGCTGATAGGCTGAGAGACTGCAGCGCCCCACTGTAAATGCGGGAAAGAAAAAAAATGGAGATCGGTGTTATTTCAGCACAGATCTATCCCCCCCCCCACACACACTATACACTGAAACAGTCTATTAACAATGATAAACAGTTTTAATGTGCAAATCAAGCTAGGCTTTTGGTGAATGAACATTTATCGAACAGAAACTCGAACAGCCGAATTTTAAGCAAATTGTTAGGGTTCGTTGAACGACTCGAACACCGCCCAAAACAGCTCGAATTTGAAAGTGGCGAACAGTTCAACTTGAACACCGCTCATCTCTATTACTAAAGTTTTCATGAGGATGCATCAAATTTGGTAATGATAGCTCTGCTTTTTTGAAAAGTTATTAAACGGTCTTTTGAAAACACTGGACATTATTAACTACTGATGAGATTAAGTTGTTTATCAAACAAAAAAAAGAAACGTGAATAACTGGGAAGATAGATCCATATAATGTAGTAAACCTCTTAACAACCAGAGGTATTTTTGGTTTTGCATTTTCATTTTTTTCTTACCTTCTTACTAGAGCCATAACTTTTTTATTTTTTGGTCAAAATGGCCATGTGAGGGCTTGTTTTTTGCAGGACGAGATGTACTTTTGAACAACACCATTTAACATATCATGTACTGGAAATCGGGAAAAAATCACAAACAAAAGAAAATGGAGGGCACTATCAACCAGTATCAGTAAAGACAAAGGGGATCTACCTGAAGCATGAATACATGAGACACTGGAGAAAAACAACAAGAAGAAACATGCTATACACAGGGACCACCACTGATCTATAAAACAAGTAAATTTTATTTCTAAAAGTCAACCAAACACTACACCGCAAAAGTTACATAAAAACAATTAAAACCAAACACATGTCATCTACCCCAGGGGTGTCAAACTGCATTCTTCAAGGGCTGCAAACAGGTCATGTTTTCAGGATTTCCTTGTACTGCACAGGTGATAATTTAATTACCTACACACATAATGATTACAGCACCTTGTGCAATGCTAAGGAAATCTTGAAAACACGCATGGTTTGCGGCCCTCGAGGAATGCAGGTTGACAACCCTGATCTACCCCCTGGACATGGCAGCACCAAGATACATCAATAAAGTGCATATAGTGCTAAATAATGCATGAAAGGTTGGCAAACAATCTGAACAGCGGCATAAATTTCCTAATAATCCTTATGGCCCACTATAATAGAAATTGTGGCATGAGAAGTGGTATCTCAGCATGCTCAAGATCTTAAAGAGTCAAAAAAGGTGTATATAGATTCAAAAGAGCTCTATTAATGGGGTTCAGCTAAGAGCATTGGTATACAGTAGTGCACTTAATACCTATACTCAGAAGTAAGGAAATGCCTAAACACAAAATACAAATGCCTCCCAATAGAAGACCATTAAACAAATAAAGAAGATACAAAATAAACAAAAAGGTATATAGGCATTTACACTAATCTCTGAGTATGCACATTACCTTATAAGCATGTAACTGAAACGCTACCGAAATGCTCCCTAAGCAACTAAGATGATGGTGTGGACTAAAGAAGCTAGGCCAGACCCCCTCGGCGTTAAGGGATAACCCAGCTCAATATGAAAAGCCACAAACAGCCATAAGAAAACAAAATAACAATAACATAACTTAATGAACATGACCACCATGTGTTCAAGCAAACAAGAGGTCCAGGGGCATGTGTAACCCAACATGTATCGCCACAAGAAGTGGCTTCGTCAGGGGCAGATGCAGCTAACAAGGCTGACCCTAAATATCTATATAACAAAGAGAATTACATACCCATTTAAGCAGAACTAACATCAGCTGTGGGAAACGGCATGTCATGGCAGCGAGTACAAGCTCCGGCGTTACAAACGCCGGAAATATGATGAGTGAGAAGAGACTTTGCTTGGGTGTGCCAAGGCGGCTGAAACCTGAACACCACGCATGCGCACATGCCATACAAGTGAAGCAAGATGGTGTTATGTTCATGCAATGTGCAAACGCCATTGTAGAGACCATGGAGGTACAGATGACGCATGCGCATGTCAGGTATCGCAAGGACATTTTAAATAGCCTGTACACTTAAGAAAAATCTACCCAGAAAAACTTCAATGGGTGTTATTTGCAAACCATGCTGCGATAACCCTTACACAGACCAAAGAGGGCAAGGATCCTAGTTAAACAGAGAACTATGTACCTAACAGAATATATATGCTATATTAAATGAAAGTCACAAACACAGCAGAAACAAGTGCACCATGCAAATATGTACGAGCGATCCCCTGGTATGGCTATATATCTAACAAAAAATAATAAAATAATAGTATGCCAACATCATGGATTAAAAATTAGCACAGATAAAGAGAGGAGCTTTAAAATTGTCTGGGGCAGAAACCACTGCCCAAGAATTGCCATAAAGTGCAGCCATAAGTCGTCCACGCGAGCGCAACCAAGGACAACGTTAACGCAGGTCTTGATAAAAGGGGTGCCTACGTAAGGCAAAAATGAAACATCAAAGAGCATCAAAATAGCCTGCAGTGATTGTGGTCAGATGAGGTATACTAACAAAGATGCACATTGAAGAAGAGCTATCAGCAATAAATACAAAAAACGTGTACATATTACGCAGAGATACAGCATGCAAGTGGTGCCAATGTGTAGAAAAGGCGACATTAAGGATGTTGCAGAGTTGAGGAACTTCTACCCGAAGCACACCAAGCAGTGCATACATCAATGACCTTGGAGATCCTAAAGGTACCTTCACATTAACCCTGCTGTTCTGTTGGTCAAAAATGACCGACTTTGAACTTCAATATTCTTTAAAATATTCAAGATGCGGCTCTGAAACCCGTGGCCGACCGACCCATCCTCATTTAAGTCAATCAACCACAAGTTTCAGAACCGCATCTTGAACACCCCAAAAAATACCAAAGTTCAAAATAGGTCTCCCCAGACCGAACAGAACAGCAGGGTTAAGCGACGCTGCAGCGATCCAGACAACGATCCTGATCGCTGCAGCGTCGCTGTGTGGTCACTTGAGAGCCGATGTTTACCCTTGTTACCAGCGTAAATGTAAAAAAAACACTGTGCTTCTCTGCACTGAGCGCCGTCCGGAAAGCAGAGCACAGCGGTGACGTCACCGCTGTGCTTTCCGGCCGCTGCACTTACACATTGCAGAGAAGCAGAGCGCCGGAGAGGACAGACGCCGGAATGTAAGTATATAGTGTTTTTTTTTTTTTACATTTACGCTGGTAACCAGGGTAAACATCGGGTTACTAAGCGCGGCCCTGCGCTTAGTAACCCGATGTTTACCCTGGTTACCAGTGAAGACATCGCTGAATCGGCGTCACACACGCCGATTCAGCAATGTCTGCGGGAGGTCCAGCGACGAAACAAAGTTCTGGCCTTCTAGCTCCGACCAACGATTGCACAGCAGGATCCTGATCGCTGTTGCCTGTCAAACTGAACGATATCGCTAGCCAGGACGCTGCAACGTCACGGATCGCTAGCGATATCGTTCAGTGTGAAGGTACCTTAACAGACTTTCACTTGCGCAACCCTCAAAGAGAGGGGTATCATCATAAGGCAATATGGATATTCCACCAAGCGCACAATAGAAGAATACCCATATAGAATAAATAAATATGATCATGAGACGTCAGGGTTATATAATAAGTTCCAAAAATTCCTAAAATGCCAGCAAAAAGGCTGGCTATATGTAATAGAGGACGCCCATAGATGGGGTGTCAAACTGTTCAAAAAGATGGAGTAAGTGAGCTTGAGAGGCATGACATTATGTAGTGTAATCACAAAGAGCTTTAATACTTCATAAAGTCCAGTTGCTCATTAGTGTAAAGATAACGCCCTTGGTCCCAATGTCAACGGTTTAAGTACATAACTTGATAAGAAAGCTCAATATATATATATGTGCAGTTATAAATACCACATGTGCAAACCCACTTATAGACGAGCTGTTTTCTCAGACCAGGGAAAAAGGGATCCTCTGTGTGCTACGAGCATTAAAGTATTAACTACCGTGGCCAGGTTTCTAGATGTTATACTGTTATACCGAGTGCCACAACGTTCGAGGTGACAAATTGGGCCTAGGGAGATATATAAATATAAGATATGCAAGTAGGTCCCTGAAAGGGACCAATCCCTACAGACTCATAATACCCTTAAGCAATGGTAAAAACAAACCATGCCCCACCGCAATGCGGGAAAAAATTCCAAGTGCGGAAAAATTGCAAAAAAATTTGTCTGAGGACTAGAGAACGAACCAACATTTTTAAACTATATCAGCAATCTCAAGGTTATAAGTCCATCTCCAGAGACCTTGGTGTTACTTTGGCCATGGTGTGCAACATACCGTATGTATTTGAGTAAAAGGCAACCCGAGTATAAGCCAAGGCACCTAACTTTGCCACAAAATCTAGAAAAACTTAATGAGTTGAGTATAAGCCTGGTATGCATTGTCCCTTCATTCTCCTTATTCACTGCATTTAACACCCATGGGCGTGGAGGGTAGTGCATATTCATTCTCTTAAGGTCCGGGCACACGTGATCGCTCGCTCCTTCAGGAAGCTGGTGGCTGCGACTACTGTGCCCCTTATTGAAGAGAAATGAATATTCACTGAGAGCGCAGTGAATATTAATTTCTCTTTAGCAGCGGACACAAGTTCTAGCCGCTGCAGCCGTCTCCTGCCTCCTGTGAACCGCTGCTCCGTCGCTGTCGCTCCCCCTCCACCCTCTGGGACCATCGTTCATGTATAACACGAGGGAGGCTTTTTCAGCAGAAAAAATGTGTTGCAAAACTCAGCTTATACTCTAGTAAATACGGTAATCAAGAAGTCTACAACCCACAGCACTGTAACTAATCTCCCTGGACATGTTTGGCAGAGAAAAATGCGTAAAAGGTTGCAACGCAGGATAGTCCAGATGGTGTAAAAGCAGCCTCAATCAAATTCCAAAAAAATTCAAGCTGCAGGCTCAGAGTGCATCAGTGTCAGAGCGAACAACCCTCGACATTTGAATGGAAATAAATGGCAGGAGAGCTGTCTCTGGCCCTGAGTGCCTTGACTGTGTGCAAGACATCATGAAATCTGATGTTTACCAAGGGATTTTGGGGTGCTTTGTAGTGCCCAGTGTGAGTAAACTGGGCTTGTGTCCTAGGTCATAGGTCTTTAAGCTTGACAATGACCTCAAACATACTTCAAGAAGCACCCAGAAATGGATGGAAATAAAGCACTAGAGAGTTCTGAAGTGGCCAGCAATCCCATTAAACTCCGGTGGAGAGGTCTTAAAATTGCTCTTGGGAGAAGGCACTCTTCAAATATGAGAGCACTAGAGCAGTTTCCAAAATAAGGCTGGTCCAAACTTCCAGGAGCGAGGTTTAAGAAGCTAGTCATTGATTATAGGAATTGATTGATTGCAGTTATTTATTCCAAGGGGTGTACAGCCAAATATTAAGTTGAGGGTGCCAACAATCTTGTCCGACCCATTTTTGGTCATTCGTGTAAAATTATGTCCAATTTCCCTTTTCTTTTTGTTTTTTTGTGTTGTTCCAATACACAAAGGAAATAAACAAGTGCATAACAAAACATGTGTAATTGCAATAATTTTCAGTGAGAGATACTTTATTTTCTGGAATAATTTCAAGGGTGCCAACACTTTCGGCCAACACTGTATATGACATCTCATACATTTGTGTAATATTAATATGTAACCCCAGGCAAAATTGGAACATTTGACAGCCTGTACACTTGTTTTCAAGAGGTTTAGAAGAACTTAAAATAGTAAGAATGTGTAATGCTCTTAATGTATATGAAGTTTTAGATGCAAACGTCGCTACCCAACTGTTTCCTTTCAAGATTAGTGTATGAGCAATGCATGTGATCTATTCATCTTAGTATAAACCCACAGCACATCTGTTTGCGAAAGTTTAATAAATAGGGCCTGCATTTTCAGTTTTGCTTCTGTTTTTTGCTACTTTAATCTATTTATGATACTTTAAATGCATTTTCATTGAGCTCTGTGATATGACTTTGATCACTAACACCTCACAGTTACTTGTTACTGTATTTTTAGCAAAAAAATTATCAGCTCACATGCCCAGAAATATTTGAAGTATCTGCAGCTGCTTACATTGCAAGAGTTCTCAACTACATTCTTAAAATGATTCATACGTCTCAGATGGAGCCACAAATTCTACAAGAAAATAGGGAATGAATACAATCTCTTGGAATCCAGATTGTCGTTAGATGTCATATTTTGTAATCCCCTCTTTAAATCATTTGTTTGCATTCTGGAAAGCACAAAAAACGTAATTCGGATGTGGAAAGTAACAACAATGTAATACTATTCAAACTTAGTTTCAACTGATACACCCATGTGATGTTTAAGAAGTATTACACTCTTACTTGATTGACAGAGAAGAGAGCAATCATAATGCTAAAGTTTAATTCAACGAAACCTAGAATAAAAAAAATAGCTGTTGTTTTAATCACCTTGCTAACTGAAATACATTTCTATGTACAGTGCCTACAAGTAGTATTCAACCCCCTGCAGATTTAGCAGGTTTACACATTTGGAATTAACTTGGCATTGTGACATTTGGACTGTAGATCAGCCTGGAAGTGTGAAATGCACTGCAGCAAAAAAGAATGTTATTTCTTTTTTTTTTTTTTTTTTTAATTCTGAAAAGTCTTTTCAGAGGGTCATTTATTATTCAACCCCTCAACCCACCAGAATTCTGTTTGGTTCCCCTAAAGTATTAAGAAGTAGTTCAGGCACAAAGAACAATGAGCTTCACATGTTTGGATTAATTATCTCTTTTTCCAGCCTTTTCTGACTATTTAAGACCCTCCCCAAACTTGTGAACAGCACTCATACATGGTCAACATGGGAAAGACAAAGGAGCATTCCAAGGCCATCAGAGACAAGATTGTGGAGGGTCACAAGGCTGGCAAGGGGTACAAAACCCTTTCCAAGGAGTTGGGCCTACCTGTCTCCACTGTTGGGAGCATCATCCGGAAGTGGAAGGCTTATGGAACTACTGTTAGCCTTCCACAGCCTGGACAGCCTTTGAAAGTTACCTCCCGTGCCGAGGCCAGGCTTGTCCGAAGAGTCAAGGCTAACCCAAGGACAACAAGGAAGGAGCTCCGGGAAGATCTCATGGCAGTGGGGACATTGGTTTCAGTCAATACCATAAGTAATGTACTCCACCGCAATGGTCTCCGTTCCAGACGAGCCCGTAAGGTACCTTTACTTTCAAAGCGTCATGTCAAGGCTCGTCTACAGTTTGCTCATGATCACTTGGAGGACTCTGAGACTGACTGGTTCAAGGTTCTCTGGTCTGATGAGACCAAGATCGAGATATTTGGTGCCAACCACACACGTGACGTTTGGAGACTGGATGGCACTGCATACGACCCCAAGAATACCATCCCTACAGTCAAGCATGGTGGTGGCAGCATCATGCTGTGGGGCTGTTTCTCAGCCAAGGGGCCTGGCCATCTGGTCCGCATCCATGGGAAGATGGATAGCACGGCCTACCTGGAGATTTTGGCCAAGAACCTCCGCTCCTCCATCAAGGATCTTAAGATGGGTCGTCATTTCATCTTCCAACAAGACAACGACCCAAAGCACACAGCCAAGAAAACCAAGGCCTGGTTCAAGAGGCAAAAAATCAAGGTGTTGCAGTGGCCTAGTCAGTCTCCTGACCTTAACCCAATTGAAAACTTGTGGAAGGAGCTCAAGATTAAAGTCCACATGAGACACCCAAAGAACCTAGATACCTTGGAGAAGATCTGCATGGAGGAGTGGGCCAAGATAACTCCAGAGACCTGTGCCGGCCTGATCAGGTCTTATAAAAGACGATTATTAGCTGTAATTGCAAACAAAGGTTATTCCACAAAATATTAAACCTAGGGGTTGAATAATAATTGACCCACACTTTTATGTTTAAAATTTATAAAAATTTAACTGAGCAACAAAACTTTTTGGTTTGTAAGATTTATGCATCTGTTAATAAATCCTGCTCTTGTTTGAAGTTTGAAGGCTCTAACTTATTTGCATCTTATTAAACCTGCTAAATCTGCAGGGGGTTGAATACTACTTGTAGGCACTGTATATTTGGTGGTGCCTTTTTTAATTCTCTATGATTCTGTCTATATAAAAATGTCGAAATATCACAGTTATACTCTAGAGACTGAGCTGTCAATATAGGCTATTTATGAGATTTCAAAAATTTATACTATTCCACTTTCACAGAAATAAAGTGTACAGCACAAATATGGTTATACCAAATATATGTAAATGCATTCATGCTGTTTTTACTGTTTATAAAAAAAACTTTTTCCTTGTGTGTTGCCATATCCACATATCCAGAAAGACATACTTTTTCAATTTTTCATCATATAAGATGAATAAGTGCATATTTTTTATGTGATAAGATGTAGTTACTGGTGCAATATTCTGGGACATGCCAATTTTTGATTACTTTTCATTTCATTTTGTGGGAGAAGGAGTGCACTAAAAAACAGTAATTAGAACTTATTTAAAAATGAAAAAACAATGTTCAGCATACAACTTAATTAAATGCAATACATGGTGCTCAAATCACGAGCATAGTGATCAAAGTACAGGCAGACCTGTCAATCAACTGCCCTGGCACTTGAAATTGGATCTTCCAAGCACAGTATCTCTGAAACGCCAGAGCGCTTAACCCCATTACCCCTGAAGGTGGTTTGTGAATTAATGACCAGTCCAATTTTTACAATAGTGACCACTGTCACTTTATGTGGTTATAACTCTAGAATGCTTCAACGGATCGCAGTGTTTCTGAGAATGTTTTTTCATGATATATTATACTTCATGATAGTGATAACATTTATTTGATATGACTTCCATTTAAGTGCGAAAAAAAAACGGAAATTTGGAGAAACTTTTGTAATTTTCCAACTTTGAATTTCCAAGCACATAAATCACAGAGACATTTCACACAAAATAGTTAATATGTAACATTTCTCACATGTCTACTTTACATCAGCACAATTTTGGAAAAAAATGTTTTTATAAGGAACATTTAACTTTTTTCGCTAAAAAATTTATTCAGACCCAATTTTTTTTATTTTCACAAGTGTATCAGGAGAAAATGGACAACAAAATTTCCTGTGAAATTTGTCATGAGTACACCGAAAGCCATTGTTTGGGCGCACGGCAGGACTCAGAAGGGAGGGAGCACCGTTTGACTTTTTGAACTCAAAATTGGCTGAAATCAATGGCAGGCACAATATCGCATTTGGAGATCCCCTGATGTGCCTAAACACTGGAAACCCAGCCCAAACCCCAACAAACCCCTAACCCTAATCCCAACCCTAACCAAAAACCATAACACTAACCCCAACCCTAACCACAACCTTAACCCCAACCCCAACTCCAACCCCAACACAGCCTTAACCCAACACCACTCTAACCCCAACACCACCCTAACCCAACACCACAACCGTAACCCGAACACAATCTTAGCCCCAACACAACCATATCCCTAGCCTCAATCCTAATCCTAGCCCCAACCCTAACTTCAAAGAATATAAAAAATACAATTTTTTTATTTTATTACTTTAATCTAACTAAGGGGGTGACAAAGGGGAATTTTATTTACTATTTTTTTTATTTTGATCACTGTGATAGGGTCTATCAAAGTGATGAAAATAAGCCAATAGATAATATCTCCTATTGTTGCCGGCTACCGGACGGCAGATCTCGGCGGGCGCACTGTGCATGCGCCCTCCAGTTTCTTACAGGAAGATGATGTGGAGGGCCAGGGGATGGAGCCGGAGGGTCAGAGGATAGCAGAAGTACTGGCGAGGCTCAGGGGACCCCATTTTTCTCTCCCCTGGTATGCTTGATCATATTAGAGGACAGAGAAAAGAATGGAAAATATGGCTTTATTTTGCGATCACTGTTA
This sequence comes from Ranitomeya imitator, assembly GCF_032444005.1. Classification (NCBI taxonomy): domain Eukaryota; kingdom Metazoa; phylum Chordata; class Amphibia; order Anura; family Dendrobatidae; genus Ranitomeya; species Ranitomeya imitator. Next base: position 614,607,060 of record NC_091284.1, read on the forward strand.
TTCGGTGAATAACGGTGATCACGTGACTGGGGATGGTAAAAACCATCCCAAATCATGTTCGGCTGAGACCCCGGAGATTTTGTTACTCTGGGGGGGGGGGGGGCTATACACCTATTTAAGGGTAGCAGGAAAAAATGGACCTCAAAATGTGTTGTTTAATTTCTCCTCAGCATGCCGATACTCCATATGAGGGAGAAAACCACTGTTTGGGTGCACGGCAGAGCTCGGAACGGGAGGAGATCCATTTGACTTTTTGAATGTAAAATTTCTTGAAACAATTGGTGGAATATGCCCCTTTGGCAATTTGCCTACAGGTGTAGTGATGATTTTGACTCCATGGGTATTTTCCAAAAACAAGCAGCAATCAATTTTGCCAAGTGAAAACTTCCATTGTAGTGACCAGTACACTGTATTGACCAGTATGTTGTAGTCAGCAGAACATTAATCCCTTAGTGACCAAGCCAATTTTGACCTTAATAACCGAGCCAATTTTTACAATTCTAACCACTGCTATTTTATGAGGTTATAGCTCTAGAACGCTTCAACGGATTCCACTGATTCTGAGATTTTTTTGTGACATATTGTACTTCATGTTAGTGGTAAAATTTCTTCTATATGACTTGTGTTTATGAAAAATCGGAAATTTAGTGAAAATTTTCAAAATTTAAATTTTTGTGCCCTTAAATCAGAGAGTCGTGTCACACAAAATTGTTAACAAATAACAGTTCCCACATGTCAACTTTACATCAGCACAATTTTGGAGACAATTTTTTTTGTTAGGACATTATAAGAGTTAAAAGTTAACCAGTGATTTCTCATTTTCACAGCAAAATTTACAAAACCATTTTTTTAGGGACCATCTCACATTTGAAGTGGCTTTGGGGGTCAGTATGTTAGGTGACGAGTTCACACCTCTGCACAGGGGAATCTCGAACCATCTCTGCTGAGGTCTCCCATTCTTTTCTTCCAGCTGCTCAGTCTCACTCTGTGCATAGGGTTACTGCTGCTTTTCAAGCTTCTGCTAGTGAAGCCAGTGCTCGGCAGCGGCAAGCAGACGCTTTTGGGACTAAGTCCTTCTTTTCCCCTTCTGAGCATGCCCAGGGCAAGATCTCCCATTGGAGATCGAGGGTCACATGCTCAGATACTGCAGCAGATCCCATTGGTCCTCCAGCAAGGTCCTGAAGGTGCTCAACTTCTGTGGCAGCCTTCCTTCTGGGAAGGTCCTGTACATGCTGCAGCTATAAAAGGTTCGCATAACCGCACGGCCATGCGCTAGTGTAAACTTGTAAACGTGTGTGTTGATGAGTGAAAGTCGTTCATTAATTATCCCCTCCCTTGTGTATGATTGCTATCTAGCGCCCGACATAGCCATCATCACGTAATACACAAAACAGCGTCTAATTGCTGTGACCGCCAGTGCGGCGACATGTGCTTTCACAGCACTTTCCTGACCCAAGCCTGGGTGGTTAGTGGCGTCCGCCAGTGCGGCACTGCATGCACTCTCGTGCTTCTATTGCTGTCACTCTGACACCTCAGTAGCGGTGTCGAGCGCATGAGGTCTATGTACTCAAATCCTGTGTCTTGGGATTGAGTTCTGAGACTCGTTGCTTGCGCTCTTGGTGCGGTACCACGGCCCTGTGACGTAACAGGGTTCGCTTCCTTCACACAGGGTGAGGTTAGCCCATGTGTGTATTCACTTTGTACCGCCATATAGTCCGTCATTACTTGGCAGCAGGTTCCATCTCTGCACGGTGGACCCCGGGCTGCGAACGCACCATACTCTATCTGTCTTATTGTTTGGTGCGTTCCGCTAGACCTAACATTACACTAGCGCCAGAGTCTGGCTAGTAATGACGGACAAACAGCAATCTCGTGCATCTTTATTATTATTGTTTCTGTCACTCTGACACCCTAGTTGCGGTGTTGAGCGCAAGAGGTCTATATGAACTCAAATCCTGTGTCTTGGGATTGAGTTCTGAGACTCCTTGCTTGCGCTCTTGGTGCGGTACCGTGGACCTGTGACACAACAGGGTTCGCTTCCTTCACACAGGGTGAAGTTAACCCATGTGTGTATCCACATTGTACCGCCATATAGTCCATCATTACTTGGCAGCAGGTTCCATCTCTGCATGGTGGACCCCGGGCTGCGAACGCACCTTACTCTATCTTTCTTATTATTTGATGCTTTCCGCTAGCCCTAACACAGTATGAAAAAAATACTCAAAAGGGACACCATTCTAAAAACTGCACCCCTCAAGGTGACCAAAACTGCATTCAAGAAGTTTATTAATCCTTTAGGTGCTTTACGAGATCTAAAGTAATGTGGAAGATAAAAATTAACATTAAACTTTTTTCACTAAAAGTTTAATTTAGACCAGAACTTTTTTATTTTCACAGGGGTATCAGGAGAAAATAGACAACAAAATTTGTTGTGCAATTTCTCCTGAGTATGCTGATACCCTGTATGTGGGGGAAAGCCATTATTTGGGCGTATGGCAGGGCTCAGAAGGGAGGAAGCACCGTTTGACTATTTGAACTCAAAATTGGCTGGAATCGATGGCAGGCACCATGTCACGTTTGGAGATTACCTGATGTGCCTAAACAGAGGAAACCCAGCCCCAACTCCAACACACCCCTAACCTTAATCCCAAACCTATCCACAACCCTAACTCTAACCACAACCTTAACCAGAACCCCAATCCTAACCCCAACACAGCATTAACTCCAACTCCAACCCTAACCCCAACACAGCCTTAACCCCAACACCACCCTAACCCCAACACCACAACCATAAACCCAACACAACCGTAGCTCCAACAAAACTGTAAGGCTACGTTCACACTAGCGTTGTGCGCCGCTGCGTCGGCGACGCGACGCACAATGCACCAAAAAACGCGTGCAAACGCACGCAAAAACGCTGCGTTTTTCGATGCGTGCGTCGTTTTTTGACGAAAATCGGACGCAAGAAAAATGCAACTTGTTGCGTTTTCTTGGTCCAACGCTAGCGTAAAAAAAGACGCACGTGTCGGAAAACGCAACAAGCAAAAACGCATGCGTCCCCCATGTTAAACATAGGGGCGCATGACGCGTGCGTCGCCGCTGCATCGCCCGACGCTAGCGCGACGCACACTAGCCGAACGCTAGTGTGAACATAGCCTAACTCAAAACACAACCCTAACCCCAACACTCCCCTAACCCCAACGCAAAGTCCTTCTGGGTGGGATCTCACCGCTACAGAAGTGCCAAACGAGGACGAAATATGTGGTTTAGGTACACTGTGGGCCTCAGAAGGGAGAGAGCATTTGGATTTGGGAGCAGAGACGTTGCTGAATTTCTTTTGGCAGGTGAGGAGGCAATTTGCTTTTCCAGAGCCTTTGTGCTACCAGTAAGGTGGAAGCCTCCTATATTTTCATTAACAGATGACAGACCTGAGTGGAACTTGCTTGTTTTTGTGAATTGAGTTGAAGCTTTTATTGGAAACATTTTAAGTAACGTTTGAGATCACATTTATCTCTAAATCTCTGAATGATGTGATTCAGCTGAAACCCCCGAGGGATCCATTCACTATAATGAGGCAGCAGAGTTACTATGGACTCCGACTGGCCTCTGTTCAGCAGTGTCCTTCTTCAGAAGTGCATAAAGCTGTGGCCGACAGCGCTTTTATGCAATCCTAAAAAGATGGACACCGCCGGATCACAGGTCAGACCGTGTCCACAGTGCTTCCATCTGCCTCATTAAAAGGAATCTTATCCCAGAGGTTATGTCTGAATCATGTATTTCAGAGATTTAAATGTAAATCCTGGTGAAAGTGCTCAGCGCAGAGCACAAGATGAATTTGCACTGAGCCTTACTGCGATCTTTGGGAAGCAGAATGAAAAAATCAACAGCAGGTGAAGAACTGGTTTTATTTATTTTTTATGCCATTCCTCATGCCGTATAAGTGATTAGGCGTCTTTATTCTTCGGGTTCATGCGATTACAGCGATACCAGATTTATATTAGGTTTTTCATGTTTGGCAGCTGTCACACACTAAAAGATACTTTTTATTGCAAAAAATAGTTTTCGCATCATCACATTTTGAGAGGTATAATTTTTCTATATTTTGGCCCATAGGGTCACATGAGAGCTTGTTTTTTGTGGGATGAAGTGACGTTTTTATTGGTACCATTTTCTGGCACATGACATTTTTTGATTGCTTACTGTTCCGATTTTTGGAAAGCAGAGTAAACAAAATTCAGTAATTCAGGATTTTTTGAGGGGCGGTTTATGCCATTCTGTGTGTGGCAAAATTGATAAGGCAGTTTTATTCTTTGGGTCAGTACGATTACAGCAATACCTCATTTATATAGCTTTTTATGTTTTGGTGCTTCTACACAATAAAAACTATTTTATAGAAAAAATAATTATTTTTGTATAGTTTTATTCTGAGAGCTATAACTTATTATTTTTCTGCTGATGGAGCTGTGTGGCGGCTTGTCTTTTGCAGGACAAGATTATGTTTTTAAAGGCATTATGTTTATATCCATTTTTTATCACATTTTATTCCACTTTTTGTTCAGTGATATGATGATAAAGCTTTGTTTTTTTGCCTTGATTTTTATTTTTATTCTTTTTATGGTGTTCACTTAAGTGGTTAACTACTGGGAGAATTGTATAGGTTGGGTTGTGTTGATAAGATCCCCGCTAGCACAGTGGGAAAAATTCACTGAGTTCACCACAGTTCAAGCTCAGTGACTTCACAGCAGATCACCGTTAGAATTTCTCACCGTGATCTGAGATGCAGTCACTGAGCTTGAACTGTGGTGAACTCATCACTGTCTTTTTCCCATGGTGCTGAGGTAACGGCAGTTTAGCCCTGCTAGGAGTGCAGCCTCAGTGACCAGAGGCAAGCACTTCTGGAATCTGGTGGTGCACAAGTAGGATAACCAAATCCGTCAGCTGTGATGTAGAAATACTTGGCACTCGTATAGCTGCGTTCAAGAACTTCATCCACACCTTGAGGATGCTTCAGCAAGGCTGGAATTGGGCAGGTTAATCTTTGCGAATGACGCATGAATCAAGCTGCATACAAGGTTATCCTGGAAAAACAGTTGATTGCTTATGCTCAGGCAATGTTCCCCAACTCCGAGGACTGGTTTTTCCAGCAGGATAATGCACCATGCCACACAGCTAGGTCAATCAAGTTGTGAATGAAGGACCACCACATCAAATTCCTGTCATGGCCAGCCCAATCTCCAGACCTGAACCCCATTGAAAACCTCTGGAATGTAATCAAGAGGAAGATGGATAGTCACAAGCCATCAAACAAAGAATAAGTGCTTAAATTTTTGTACCAGGAGTGGCATAAAGTCACCCAAAAGCAAACCGCTTTCGTATGGTGGCTTCCACCTTTCTCACACACCCCGCCCCAGCAACAAGCATGGCGGAGGAGTTGGTTTTCTCCTGTCAGATTACGGCTTCTTCACCCCAATCCCACTGCCACCCTCTGTTACCCTCCCTTCCTTTGAGGTGCACTCTGTGCACATCTACTCCCCCTCCAACCTCCAACTGGCTCTCATTTACCGCCCCCCAAGGCCAGCCACCACCTTCTTTGACCACTTCACCACCTGGATACTTCATTTCTTTTCTGCAGACATCCCCAATATCATCATGGGCGACATCAACATACCCATTGACACTTCTCTCCCATCTGCCACTAAACTTCTATCTCTCACTTCCTCCTTCGGCCTCACTCAATGGTCTTCTGCAGCCACTCACAAAGATGGTCACACACTGGACCTCATTTTCACCCACCTCTGCTCCCTATCTAACCTCTCTAATTCACATCTTCCTCTTTCTGACCACAATCTAGTCACATTCTTTTCCCTCTCCACTCCTTGTCTACAATCCCCTCCCCACAAACTTGCACACCCTCGCATAAAGCTTACACACCTTGATCTACACTCACTCTCTGAATCCCTCCTATCTCTCACAGACATAAGTTCCCTACATAATGCGGAAGACACTGCCGCTCTATATAACACCACAATAGCTGTAGCCTTGGAATCTCTTGCCCCTCTCACACATACCAAAGCTCGCAAAATCAGCAGACAGCCCTGGCACACCAGCCTGACCAAAGAACTGAGGCGAGCTTCCAGGGCTGCTGAGCGGAGATGGAAAAGATCCCACTCCAACGAGCACTTCATCGCATTCAAACAGTCCCTCATTACTTTCAAGAACACACTCGCCAAAGCAAAACAAACCTACTTCTCATCTTTCATATCCTCCCTGTCTCACAACCCTAAACAGTTATTCAATGCCTTCAACTCTCTCCTCCATCCCCCAGCACCTCATCCCTCCCCACTCATCTCAGCTGAAGACTTTGCCTCATTTTTCAAGCAGAAGATTGAGAATATCACAGACAGTTTAAGTCGACAACTCCCAGAGCCCTTCCTCCCAACTACCCAGCCCTCCACCTCCAAAACCAAATTCTCCACCATTGCAGAAGATCGACTCTCCACTCTACTCTCAAGATCGCATCTCACCACCTGTGCACTTGACTCGCTCCCATCCCACCTCATCCCAAACCTCACCACAGTCTTCATCCCAACCCTAACCTTCAACCTGTCACTAACAACTGGTATTTTCACCTCAAGCTGTAAACATGCCTCAATCACACCTATTCTCAAAAAGCCATCTCTTGACCCATCCTCTGTATTGAGCTATCACCCTAAATCACTTCTCCCTTATACATCAAATCTACTGGAACAACACGTCCATCTTGAACTGTCCTCCCATCTATCTTCCTGCTCCCTCTTCGATCGCTTACAATCAGGCTTCTGGTCACACCACTCCACTGAAACTGCCCTAACTAAAGTCACCAATGACCTATTTACCGCCAAGAGCAAGCATCACTACTCTATCCTCCTCCTCCTGGACCTGTCCTCTGCCTTTGACACAGAGGACCATTCATTGTTGCTGCGGACCCTCTCATCCCTTGGCATCACAGACTTGGCCCTATCCTGGATCTCGTCATACCTAACTGACGGGACATTCAGCGTCTCCTACTCACACACCACCTCCTCACCTCACCACCTATCTTTAGGAGTCCTGCAAAGCTCAGTTCTAGGATCCCTGCTCTTCTCCATTTACACTTTTGGCCTGGAACAGCTCATAGAATCTCACGGTTTTCAGTATCATCTTTATGCTAACGACACACAGATCTACATCTCTGGACCAGATATCACCACCCTACTAATCAGAATCCCTCAATGTCTATCTGCTATTTCATCCTTCTTCTCTGCTAGATTTCTAAAACTTAACATGGACAAAACAAAATTCATCGTCTTTCCCCCATCTCACACGACCCCCCAACGAACCTATCCATTACAGTAAACAGCTGCCCTCTCTCCCCAGTCCCACAAGCTCGCTGTCTCGGGGTAATCCTTGACACTGATCTCTCCTTCAAACCGCATATTTAAGCCCTTTCCACTTCCTGCCGCCTTCAACTCAAAAATATTTCACAGATCCGTACATTCCTAAACCAAGAATCTGCAAAAACCATAGTCCATGCCCTCATCATCTCCCACCTTGCTACTACTACTTCTACTGTAACCTCCTGCTCTGTGGCCTCCCCTCTAACACTCTCACACCCCTCCAATCTATTCTAAACTCAGCTGGCCGAATAATCCACCTGTCCCCCCGCTATTCCCTGGCCTCTCCTCTATGTCAATCCCTTCACTGGCTCCCCATTACCCAGAGACTCCAGTACAAAAGCCTAACCATGACATACAAAGCCATCTAGAACCTGTCTCCTCCATACATCTGTGACCTCGTCTGCCGGTACTTTCCTGCACGTAACCTCCGATGCTCACAAGATCTCCTTCTCTACTCCCCTCTTATCTCCTCTTCCCACAATCGCATATAAGATTTCTCTCCCGCATCACCCCTACTCTGGAACTCTCTACCGCGACATATCAGACTCTCATCTACCATCGAAACCTTCAAAAACAACCTGAAGACCTACCTCTTCCGGCAAGCCTACAACCTGCAGTAACCACCAATCGACCAAACCACTGCACGACCAGCTCTATCATCACCTACTGTATCCTCACGCACCCCTTGTAGATTGTGAGCCCTCGCGGGCAGGGCCCTCTCTCCTCCTGTACCAGTTGTGACTAGTATTGTTCAAGATTATTGTACTTGTTTTTATTATGTATACCCCTCCTCACATGTAAAGCGCCATGGAATAAATGGCGCTATAATAATAAATAATAATCTATATATACAGTATAATTGTCTAAGGGGTACTTCTGTCTGTCTGTAACCGAAATCCCGCGTCGCTGATTGGTCTCGCCAGCTGCCTGTCCTGGCTGCCGCGACCAATCAGCGATAGGCACAGTCAGGCCGAGAATTAGTTCCTCCATACTTCCATCCAGTCAGTGCCCGGCGCCCGCTCCACACTCCCATCCAGTTACCGCTCATGCAGGGTTAATGCCAGCGTTAACTGACCGCGTTATGCTGCAGGTAACGCACTCCGTTGACGCTGCTATTAACCCTGTGTGTCCGCAACTTTTTACTATTGATGCTGCCTATGCAGCATCAATAGTAAAAAGATCTAATGTTTAAAATAATAAAAAAACAAAAAACCTGCTATTCTTACCTTCCGTCGTCCGCAAGACTGCTAAGTCATCTGGGTAATTTCGCAATGCATCCTGGGAACGAAATATGGAGACAGCCGCGCGCGCATCGACTCAGCTTCGCTGGACGCCAGTGGATGAGTATATCACTATTTTTTATTTTAATTACACAGTGAATGGCCGGGCCCGGGCGTAGTGATTATGTGTACGGTGGCCCCAGCTGTGCAGAGTAGTCGTGTATCATATGAAGCTGTATGGGACTATTTACTTCTATGGGCAGTGTTAGATACTATGTGGGCTGTGCTATATATTACGTGGGCTGTGTTATATATTACGTGGCCAGTGTTATATACTATGTGACCTGTGTTACATACTACGTGGGCTGTGTTATATACTGCGTGGCTGTTAGATACTGCATGGGCTGTGCGATATACTACGTGGGCAGTGTTATTTACAGCCTGTATTAACGCATCGGGTATTCTACAATATGTATGTATGTGCAGTATATAGCAGCCACATAGTATATAGCACAGGCCACGTAGTACTCTTATATACTACGTGGCCTGTGCTATATACTATGTGGCTGCTATATACATACATACATACATATTCTAGAATACCCAATGCGTTAGAATTGGACCAGCATCTAGTAATAATAATAATTATGAACTAGATTTTTTGAATTATTTGAGGTCTTGCAAGCAATGCGTTTTTTTTTTGTTATTTTGACCATTTCTCATTTTCAAAAAATAAATACAAAATTGATTGCTTGCAACTTCGGAGACATGTTGTCAGTAGTTTATAGAATAAAAGAACAATTAACATTTTACTCAAAAATATACCTATAATAGGAAAAATCAGACAAACTGAAAATTTTGCAGAGGTCTCTTAATTTTTGACAGAGCTGTTTATATATATATATATATATATACAGTGGGGCAAAAAAGTATTTAGTCAGTCAGCAATAGTGCAAGTTCCACCACTTAAAAAGATGAGAGGCGTCTGTAATTTACATCATAGGTAGACCTCAACTATGGGAGACAAACTGAGAGAAAAAAATCCAGAAAATCACATTGTCTGTTTTTTTATCATTTTTTTTGCATATTATGGTGGAAAATAAGTATTTGGTCAGAAACAAACAATCAAGATTTCTGTCTCTCACAGACCTGTAACTTCTTTTTTAAGAGTCTCCTCTTTCCTCCACTCATTACCTGTAGTAATGGCACCTGTTTAAACTTGTTATCAGTATAAAAAGACACCTGTGCACACCCTCAAACAGTCTGACTCCAAACTCCACTATGGTGAAGACCAAAGAGCTGTCAAAGGACACCAGAAACAAAATTGTAGCCCTGCACCAGGCTGGGAAGACTGAATCTGCAATAGCCAACCAGCTTGGAGTGAAGAAATCAACAGTGGGAGCAATAATTAGAAAATGGAAGACATACAAGACCACTGATAATCTCCCTCGATCTGGGGCTCCACGCAAAATCCCACCCCGTGGGGTCAGAATGATCACAAGAACGGTGAACAAAAATCCCAGAACCACGCGGGGGGACCTAGTGAATGAACTGCAGAGAGCTGGGACCAATGTAACAAGGCCTACCATAAGTAACACACTACGCCACCATGGACTCAGATCCTGCAGTGCCAGACGTGTCCCACTGCTTAAGCCAGTACATGTCCGGGCCCGTCTGAAGTTTGCTAGAGAGCATTTGGATGATCCAGAGGAGTTTTGGGAGAATGTCCTATGGTCTGATGAAACCAAACTGGAACTGTTTGGTAGAAACACAACTTGTCGTGTTTGGAGGAAAAAGAATACTGAGTTGCATCCATCAAACACCATACCTACTGTAAAGCATGGTGGTGGAAACATCATGCTTTGGGGCTGTTTCTCTGCAAAGGGGCCAGGACGACTGATCCGGGTACATGAAAGAATGAATGGGGCCATGTATCGTGAGATTTTGAGTGCAAACCTCCTTCCATCAGCAAGGGCATTGAAGATGAAACGTGGCTATGTCTTTCAACATGACAATGATCCAAAGCACACCGCCAGGGCAACGAAGGAGTGGCTTCGTAAGAAGCATTTCAAGGTCCTGGAGTGGCCTAGCCAGTCTCCAGATCTCAACCCTATAGAAAACCTTTGGAGGGAGTTGAAAGTCCATGTTGCCAAGCGAAAAGCCAAAAACATCACTGCTCTAGAGGAGATCTGCATGGAGGAATGGGCCAACATACCAACAACAGTGTGTGGCAACCTTGTGAAGACTTACAGAAAACGTTTGACCTCTGTCATTGCCAACAAAGGATATATTACAAAGTATCGAGATGAAATTTTGTTTCTGACCAAATATTTATTTTCCACCATAATATGCAAATAAAATGTTAAAAAAACAGACAATGTGATTTTCTGGATTTTTTTTTCTCAGTTTGTCTCCCATAGTTGAGGTCTACCTATGATGTAAATTACAGACGCCTCTCATCTTTTTAAGTGGTGGAACTTGCACTATTGCTGACTGACTAAATACTTTTTTGCCCCACTGTATATAGAGAGAGAGAGAGAGAGAGATGTCAGTGGCATGCACACACATATGTATATGTATATACAGTGTGTCCGTAAATTCATGGTGCACTTTTGACCAGTCACAGGATCTATTCATAGTTTACGTTTTGGTGCCCTTTCTCTGGCCCAATCATATCAGACATGTTCATGAGGAGAGATAACAAAAAACAATCAAACAACACAAACTCATTTAAGATGTTGCTGAGCTCCCAGTCAGATTAACCCCTGATAAACTGAACTCTGATTAATACACTGCCAGGTCTGTGACATCATGCAACTACAAGCTTATGCCAGCTGTGTGGTTTTCCATGCCAGTCGAAATGTGGACGATACATATCTGTGGACATGTTCATCACCATAACATCTGAATATAGGTTACTGAAGTTCCCCATGCCTAAGTTGAGTACGATCGTAACACCCCTAAAGTGAACGTGTGTTGCGACCTGATGCATGATAAGGGGATAGGCCCATTTTTATTTGCGTAGTGGTCTGTGATGGCAAACACGTATCTTGACATGCAGGAATTGTATGCAGTGTCACAATTTCCAGAAGGTGTCATCTTTCAACAGGACAGCGCTCCTCCATGCTATGCCACCATTATTCACGAGTTTCAGGATAGAACATTCCCCCGGCAGTGGATAGGCAGGGGTTCTGTCAAGCCATGGCCACCATGATCCCTGGATCTGACGCCCTTAGACTTTTTAGGGTTATGTGAAGCAACATGGGTACATTGAATGTATCAACAACATTAATCACTTAAAACAGAGAATCACAGACGTCAATAACTCTGTTACACCAGATGTCCTTACCCGTGTATGGCAAGAACTTCACTATCGTTTGGATGTGTGTAGGGCAATAAATGGAGCCCACATCAAACTGTACTGAATAGGTATGAAACTGGGAGAATTTTTCTATTATTTGGAGCAGATTTCACATTTCTATTGTTTTTTGTTGCTTTCCGAGGACTGGTCAAAAGTGCACCATGACTTTACGGACACACTGTATAATAGATACATAGATAGATAGATAGATAGATAGATAGATAGATAGATAGAAAGCCACCAATCATCTGTGTACTGTAAAATCACTGCAGGAGCCGACAGGATAGAAGAGATGGATTACATACAGTAAATACACATAGAATAGATAGGTTTACAGATGTATGTTACAAATACCATTAGTACAGTGTGTGTGCAGCTTACTGTACATGCATTTAATTAATAAAAGATTCTTTTATGGAAGAAAATGGTGTGGGCTCCCACGCAATTTTCGTAACCAGCAGAGGAAAAGCCAACCACCCCACTTTTCAATTTTTGAATTTCCACAAAAATTTAAAATAAACAATACATTTTGTTAAACTTAACAATTGTGTTCCATTTGTTGTTGATTCTTCACCAAAAATTTACATTTGGTATCTTTATATTTGAAGCATGATATGTGGGAAAAGGTTGAAAAGTTCCAGGGGGCCGAATACTTTCGCAAGGCACTGTAATATAACAGCATTTGAGTTATAGTTGCATCAATGCCAAATATGTGACTTTGCTACCTACTTTTTTAGATTACGTTCTTTTATTCATTTACAGCTATACTCATGTCCTTAATCAATAAGTGTCCACATAATGCCCACAAAATAATTGCTCCAGGGTGATCCATCTCACAGGCAAACCAAATATCTATTCTAAGGAGAAGGTCTTCAAAAACATTGCACATGTAGAGCAATGCCTTCACTGTTGTAGTAATGCAGATGAAGTTAGTGACAGTATGGGTCATGCGGAGGTTATTTAATTCACCCTCTCAGCAGTATCTTTGTAGGTAGTGCTGCAAATGCAATAAAATGCAAGGGCATGAAAGGAGGAGTGTGGTGATGAGGCAAGGCATGGGGTGAATTAATGCTAAAGTTCTACCACAGTTCTCAGTTAAAGTTGAGATTGTTGCTTGGCTTTGAACCATTTGACACCCAGCAGTGATCGACAGGCTACTGACAACTGACCTGCAGCTTATTAGTTTAATTTTATTTTAACCTGAACATACAATTTTCGCTTATAATATATGGATAAAGGTATTGGAACACTTACACATTACAAGTATGAATGCATGATTTGACCGCCCCTCATTATGTATTTGTGAGATGTCGAGATCTCAATCTGAGCATGCGTTACCCCAGGTGGCCATTTTCACAGAGGCCACCACAACGCAGCAATGGATTTGGGGGTCCTCCGGGTTTCACAAAATGCGAGCGGTTCGGCGGTGGTGCACTAGGGTGTAGGGGGCTCCGTCGGCATTTTGTGAAAGCCTGGAGGCCTCGCACATCCATTGTTGCGATGTGGTGGCCTTCGGGAAAAGGCCGCACCTGCTGCACCAGCCTGGGATTTCCCGGAGGCCACGGCACCAGCCGCACCAACTTGGGATGGGAGTCATATCGCTGGACCACCGAACACCTCTTGTGACCAAGCTCCACCAGCGCTGCTGTTCCCCCCCGGTAAGCTGAATTCAGACTGTAAGACAGACCCTCATTTGACACATTAATTTTTTTCCCTATTTTCCTTCTGAAAATTTGGGATGCGTTTTGTGGTTCGGTGCATCTTATAGTCTGAAAAATGCGGTACTTTTCTGCATTATGCACCTCATCACTTGCAGACCTCGCTCTGTAATATAATGCGGTTTGCCACTTCAGGTAGTTGTGGTTCCTAAATGCTACTACTCAAAGTTGATCATGGCATCCTTACCAGAGAAGAAATCTTGTCAAGTGACTTTTTGCAATATTGGCATCTTATTACAGTATTACACTCAAATTCTGTAAACTCTTTAATATGATCCATTGTTTCCCAAAGGTTAGCAAAGGCAGACTGCATGACTAGGTGCTTGTTTTACACTTTTGTGGCGATAAAATTGAATGAAAAATTTGAATACAATGATTAAGAAATATGTCCCAATACTTTTGTCCATATAGCAAATCTCTAGTCTTCAGCCTAATATACAGTACATCAAGGGGCAGAACAAAGCTGTAAAGAGTAAAGATGAGTGGACCAGTGGAAGTTCGGGTTCTGTTACCTCACCCAAACTTTATTCCAAAGTTTGGTTCAAGTACCAGAACTACACCCGAACTTGAACCAGAACCCAAACCACATTGGAGAGAATGGGGACCCTAGCTTTTGATTTGGAAAATTCTCTCTCTCTATCTCATCCCTTGGAACTCTGAACATTGCAAAGGACTTCCAGGAGAAGTTCATGTTCGGCATTAGCACTGGACACTTAACTGTTAGGTACGAACCCCGAACTTTTAAGTTAGGTTCTCATCTCTAGTAAAGAGGTAACTCCCCATGTGCGATAAATTAAAATTACTTATTGCCAGAATCCCAATTAGTAACACTTTGATATGTCTTATTAGATGATGAATGAAAATACTGGCGTATAAATAGAGCATTTAAACTTTGTAAAAAAAACTAGCATGGGAATCCAGTAAATGTAATCCTAACAGTGCGTAATGTACTCACTGTTAGGATTCTGCTGTTTCACATTGCCAGCTATGTTGTCACGTTCGTATCATTGTGACCACCTACTAACCTGGTCCAGCTGAACATACTGACAGATGCCATAAATGTATGAAAGTTGAGGATCTCACTTATGATCAGGGTCCCCTCTGTAACCAGGAGTAATGGCTGTCACAAATGTACAGTCTAAGAATAAATTGAGAGAAGGCCATGTGTGCAGTTTTCTACAGGGAAGTCTATGGAAGTTAAGAACACATCTAAATAAGCTAGCTGACATTTAAGGCTCATCCTGTGGATCTACTATATAGATCTAACATGGGAACATTTGTTGTATAAATGTTTTTAATATGTATTCTCAGAAACATGGTAGTATCAGGAGCATACAGAAAACTTTACATCATGATTAATTGCTGGACACTAGAGCCGATTGTCTTTGAAATACTTTGATGAAATATGAGGCACTTGCTTTTTGTCCACATATAATAGATCTCTTTATCTACAACAACAGGGATTTTGTTTTCTTACATATCTTGCTGCAAGCGTTACACTTTTCCCTGCAGTTTTAAATGTGAACCATCCTCCATTTAAATTAAAACCAGAAAGGAAGATGTCAGGACAGTTACAGAGACAAGTATATATTTTTCTTTAGAAAAATAAACACTGAAGAGCAAAGATAACATAGGCATAATGTAGAAACATCATCAGATTTGTTTGATTTATGGATGTAACCCGGCAGATAAAAGCATACTCGTACAGCATGCACTATGCTGTTTGGTATTGAAACCAGTGATTACCCTGACTTTTCCATTCCCATCCATGTTGTTCCTCTCCATAATATGCCGTATGTTTCTACAATAACATACAAATGGGGCCCAATCACAGTTTATTTGATCTCACAATAATACAAAATGTGAAAGTTGAAAACCGTACAGTGTAAAAGGTTGTGTAATTATGTTAGAAAAAAAATGGTGATAATATAAATTGTTTTCATACTCAAATAATGGCCTTAATATCTGGGCATTAAAACTTTCTATTTATGTTTGACAATATTATATATAGTACAGCATATTGTACCAGCGATCAATTGATAACAGGTTGAATCCCAGTAGTAGGACTACTAAATCTAGCAATTTTTTAAAAAGGGTTAAAAAAGATATTTAAAAAAAACAAAAAACGTTTAAATCATCCTTGTTTCTTTTTCATTAGAAATTTAAACAATAAAAAATAAAAGTAACAAAGTATTTGGCATTCCATTCATACATAAGTCTGAGCTAATAAAATATTATATTGTTCATGTACGTAAAAGAAAATTAAATAAAAACTCAAAAATTGCAAATTTTTGGTCACTTCGACTGAGAATAAAAGGTAATCAAGTTACAGGTACATCTCACAAAATTAGAATATCATTAAAAAGTTAGTTTATTTCAGTTTTTCAATACAAAAAGTGAATCTCAGATATTAGATAGTCACTAAAAAATTTCTAGTGAGAGGTATTGATAGGGTTTTTATTGAGAATTGGAAAAACCTTTTTTTATTAATACTAATATTTTTTACTTTTATTTTTATTTTATTTTTTTTCTTATGTTTTCCAGTTCTTTTTAGGGTCTTTTATCTTTCAACTGGTTCTCCTATATACTTATGTGTTTTCATAAAATCATGTTAATATTTTATTCATCTTTTCTCTATTTAGGTCTTGGGACCTTATAACGATGATTACCTCACCTTTCTACCTCCCAGATGTCATCGGGAATGGGGAGGAGGGATGGAGACACCTGGGACCCCCTCTCTACTTTATTATTCTCACCTTTATGTCACATACATGCTCACGCATGTGCATATAATTTTTTCACCCACATATATGTTATGCATCATTTCACCAGTATACTTCAACTACATTCACTTATTTTTTTGTTTCACATATATATTTGTATGTGTCACTTTGGTCATTATATCACACATTATTACTGGTATACTTACCCTGTGTATATATAGATCTATGTTGCATCTATAGACTTTTCATTGTTTTGTGTTATATAAAGGTCACTGTTTTTGGTGTCCATTGTTAATTATTTTAATAAAACCTTCTTAATTGAGTTACTTGGTCCCTTACACTTATTTGGGTTCTCCTCGCACTTTTTAATTATATAAGGGTATTTATCACTTTTATCTTTTCACGTATTTGTGTGTGACCTCCATCATTTCCCCTTGAGGAAGGTTGATCCGAAACGCGCGTCGGGTGGGTGGGGACGGCGTGGTGTAGCATTGTTTATCTATCACAGGTCGGTATGCTCCTTAATATATTCTACCCTGCTGTCTACAGTTATTGATCATGTGGTAGACATTATGTTGCTCCGTCCTTGTATTCTGATGGAGACTGTTCTTTATGCATTATATTCACCGGAGTGATTATTATTGTTGCTATGATGTTTGTACTGCTCCGTCCCCTATTAGGCAGTTGAGGTGTGTTAGCCAATTTTAGCTTTCGCTGTCATTTTTGACCTTTGTAATCTATTGATATTTAATAAAGTTTATATTCATTATTCCTGGACTAGTACACTATATTTTTTTTGTGGTTTTTCTAGCTTTCAATAGTGTGTCCTGCACATCCTTATGATTTGGCTTTTTCGGCATATGCATGACTATGATGTTGGGTTATCTGTTTAAATGCCTTATATGTTTCCTATGTTTCTATTTACCATTTGTATATATAGATCTATGTTGCATCTATAAACTTTTCATTGTTTTGTGGTATATAAAGGTCACTGTTTTTGGTGTCCATTGTTAATTATTTTAATAAAACCTTCTTAATTGAGTTACTTGGTCCCTTACACTTATTTGGGTTCTCCTTGCACTTTTTAATTATATAAGGGTATTTATCACTTTTATCTTTTCACGTATTTGTGTGTGACCTCCATCATTTCACTTTTATCTTTCTATTTTATTACAACACTTTTGTGGTTTTTCAGTATTTTTCTGCAATTTATGCATGCATTTATGTATGTCTAGGTAGGGGTTTTGTCTTTCTTATTTATTCTTTATCATTTATTTATTAATTTATATATGTTGTCTCTCTTTATCTTATTGCATTATATGGTATTTGTATCTCCCTTTGGTATGCATATTCTATGCAGTGCCTCATTGCCATAATAACATAAGTGTAAGGTATATACAGAGAAACTTGTCACTTGATCCCTTTTTCCTTCCTCCCTGTCTCCTCCCTCTTTCATTCCTTCCGCTTGCCATGTGTTACCATACATGAACGTGATGTTTTTTGTGCGTGGCACGTAGTGTTATGATGTTGTTCATCTTCCTTCATGGACACATCCAGCCACGTCATTATATCCCGTTGCCACACGACCTTCCCTTATTGGGTTAGTCTGTTGTGTGCATACAGGTTATTTCAGCATACGTAATGTGGTGTCCTCCGGTACACATGACATAGTCACGTGACAATACCCAGTGACGCTGTGTGCACGTGACTGTGTCAGGTGACGGATACGTTACTTCCTCCTCTGTAGCCAGGAAGTTGGGTGCTAGATCGTGCATGCTGACTTGCCTCTGCCTCATTGGCCAATGACACTTTACATAGTTCCTTAGCCAGTTGCCCATCACCCTTGGATGAAGCTTTCTGAGCAAAATGCGCAGTGGGCGTGGTGTCCACCTGGATATCTGCACTCTGCGATAATTGTAAGGCTCATTTTGAGTTTGCCAAAAGACATGTAGTAGACTTTCCAAATGTATGGAGGAAGTAGATGTGGTCAGATGAGACCAAAATTTTACTTTTTGGCCACTAACGTAAATGCATCCCCACAGAAGCAGAGACAGGGAAAATGGTCTGAGTCAAGGGGAAGATGGATGATGTGAAATACAGGGATATTCTTGATTAAAACATTTTCCAGTCTGTCAGCGATTTGAGATTGGCACAGAGGTTTACTTTCTAACAAGACAATAACCCAAAGCATACTGCTAAAGCAACAGTAGAGTGGTTTAAGAGCAAATGTGTAAATGTTTTGGCGTGGCCTAGTCAAAGTCCAAACCTTAATTCAATTGACAACTTGTGGTCAGACTTGAAGATTGCTGTTCACCAGAAGAAACCATGTAACTTGAAGGAGCTGGTTCAGTTTTGTCTTGAGGAATGGGCAAAAATCTCAGTGGTAAGATGTGCAAAGCTCATAGAGACTTATCCAAAGCGACTTGCAGCTGTAATTTCCACAAAAGGAGGCTCTATAAAGTACTAACTTTACGGGGTGAATAGTTATACACACTGAGGTTTTCAGTTATTTTGTCTTATTTGTTGTTTGCCTCACAATAAAAAAGAAAAACAAATGTTCACAGCTATAGCCATGTTATTTACGTGAACTGATGCAAACTCTAAAACAAAAAAATGAAATTACAGGTTGTAAGTTAGCAAAACATGAAAAATGCAGGGGAGTGTGGGCTGGGGTGTTCAATACTTTCACGAGCCACTGCCAATGAGACCATTAAAAAATACATCTCATTTTGCAAAATAACAAGTCCCCATTCAGCTATGGTAAAGTCAATAAAAATATGGCCATTGGGAGACTGTGATAAAAAATCAAAACTGAAAAAAATATATATATATATATGTATATATATACATATATATATATATATATATATATATATACTGAAGGAGAATATCTCAATAATGTGAATCCCCTGGAACACCACAAAGGAGGAAACAGATGCAGAGGATTTCATGTGGTACCGTATTGGCTTCAAAAGGTCTTACACATATGAAACAACTTTAAATAACATACAATTTTTACAGGGTTGAAAAAGGCTTATAGCCAAAACGTCGCCATGCCATGTGGACCTAATAAAGTCCACCTTATTTTGAAATTACTTTTTGGAGTGCTGCCTTCCGTCTTTTACTAATCGATAGATAGATAGATAGATAGATAAATAGATAGATAGATAAATAGATAGATAGATAGATAGATAGATGTGCTATATAATCATTGTTTTGTGTGGGGTTTTTTTCAGTACTTTTCTTTTATTTTTAAGCAAATAAAATAATAAAAAAATGGCATGGGCTCCCGAGTTTTCATAACCAGCAAAGGGAAAGTCGATCACTGGGGGCTGATATTAATAATCTGGGAAAGGGGCCATTACCCCTAAATGCTCCCAGACAATTAATAAATGCTCACAGCTGTTTGCTTAGCCTTTACTGGCTAGTTTACAGGGGACCTCAGAAAAAAAATGAAGTGGAGTCCCTCTATAAATTCTCACCAGCACAGCTGTCTGTTAACCTTTGCTGGTTAAAATTTTTAGGGGGACCCTACCTCAGTTTGTTCTGTGGTCCCCGTAAACTAACCAATAAAAGCTAAGTAAACAGCTGTGAGCTGTTATTAATAGCCTGGGAATGTTTTGGGATATTGTCTCCTTTCTCAGATTTGTAACAACACCCCACATCCATGGGTTTCCCTCTGCTGGATATCAAAATGGCATGGGAGCCCATGCAATTTTTTTTTTATTCTAAATTTTACACACAATGTACACAGCGGGTGCTGAACACAACTCCTATCATTGTCGCCTGGTCGCGCTGAGCTCAGGGAGACCAGGCGATAATGATTAGAGCTGTCTTCAGCACCTGGGGCCTGAGAACAGTGCTAACTGTTCCAATTTTCGCAGGCGCTGTTAAGTGTCCCAATGATGACACACAGATGTCAACAGTGTACACGTGTGCGGAACATTTTGCGGTCTGTGCTGCTGATAAAAACCAGACATGTCTGCGGGTTTTTCACACGGACACACGGTACACGTGAAGAACCTGACATGTGCACACCACGATTGAATACAATGTGTGTGCTTGTGTCCATGTTTGCAGTCAATAAAAAAACAGACCGCATACAGACTTGAAAAACAGACATGTGAAGGGGGCCTTAAGGTGCTGTTAACATAGTTTTGCTCTGTATACTTGCTTTTGATGTACATGTTTAATGCAAAAACGTTTAGAATTTGTATCCATTTCCTTTTAAATACATCTATATCCTATTACAACAGTGGTGAAGCTAGCAGTAATATTGATACAACATGATCCTGGGTCCAGGAAAGTACAACAGGTACTGTATAAATACAACTGTTGCTAATTCATTTAATTACTATTTGATCAAATCTGTAGCAGCTTACAGATACTAACAAGACATAAAAATACTTCTAGAAACCTCCCTAAAAAATAATATGAATGTGTAAAATTAAGTTTTTAGAGCTTGCTG
Source organism: Ranitomeya imitator (assembly GCF_032444005.1). Taxonomy (NCBI): domain Eukaryota; kingdom Metazoa; phylum Chordata; class Amphibia; order Anura; family Dendrobatidae; genus Ranitomeya; species Ranitomeya imitator. Next base: position 614,627,965 of record NC_091284.1, read on the forward strand.
TTGCCAAAAACATGATTTTGATCTTGTTTACTCAGACATGCAATAAGAAAGGAATTCAGCTTCAACAATACCTATTTAGGTTTTTAGGTATTTCCTTTCTAGAAGATAAAAATTATTATTATTTTTTTTTTTAATTTTCTGATTAATGATTAATTAATGAAATGTAATGATAAATCCAATCTTTGCTATGTACAGTCATGGCCAAAAGTATTAACACCCCTGCAATTCTGTCAGATAATACTCATTTTCTTCCTGAAAATGATTGCAATCACAAATTCTTTGGTATTATTATCTTCATTTAATTTGTCTTAAATGAAAAAACACAAAAGAGAATGAAGCAAAAAGCAAAACATTGATCATTTCACACAAAACTCCAAAAATGGGCCAGACAAAAGTATTGGCACCCTCAGCCTAATACTTGGTTGCACAACCTTTAGCCAAAATAACTGCGACCAAACTCTTCCGGTAACCATCAATGAGTTTCTTACAATGCTCTGCTGGAATTTTAGACCATTCTTCTTTGACAAACTGCTCCAGGTCCCTGATATTTGAAGGGTGCCTTCTCCAAACTGACATTTTTAGATCTCTCCACAGGTGTTTTATGGGATTCAGGTCGGAACTCATTGCTGGCCACCTTAGAAGTCTCCAGTGCTTTCTCTCAAACCATTTTCTAGTGCTTTTTGAAGTGTGTTTTGGGTTTTTGTCCTGCTGGAAGATCCATGACCTCTGAGGGAGACCCAGCTTTCTCACACTGGGCCCTACATTATGCTGCAAAATTTGTTGGTAGTCTTCAGACTTCATAATGCCATGCACACGGTCAAGCAGTCCAGTGCCAGAGGCAGCAAAGAAACCCCAAAACATCAGGGAACCTCCATCATGTTTGACTGTAGGGACCGTGTTCTTTTCTTTGAATGCCTCTTTTTTTCTCCTGTAAACTCTATGTTGGTGCCTTTGCCCAAAAAGCTCTACTTTTGTCTCATCTGACCAGAGAACATTCTTCCAAAACGTTTTAGGCTTTTTCAGGTTAGTTTTGGCAAACTCCAGCCAGGCTTTTTTATGTCTCGGGGTAAGAAGTGGGGTCTTTCTGGGTCTCCTACCATACAGTCCCTTTTCATTCAGACGCTGACGGATAGTACGGGTTGACACTGTTGTACCCTCGGACTGCAGGGCAGCTTGAACTTGTTTGGATGCTAGTCTAGGTTCTTTATCCAACATCCGCACAATCTTGCGTTGAAATCTCTTGTCAATTCTTCTTTTCCATCCACATCTAGGGAGGTTAGCCACAGTAGAGACGTAAAAGAAAAAGATAAATAATAGGGAAATTTATAAACCGTGTAACATGTTGTTCCCTTTAAAAATATAATTTTTAATCAAATATCCATAAAAATACCAATTCCCAGTGAGAAAAAACAAAAATAAATACAAAAAGGACTCTTATAGTGCACCTAACCTATTATGCTGACCCTATACTTGCCTGCTGTCCCTTCCTAACAGTGGAGGTTGGCACCCTGATAGAGTATTTGGCGCCCCCACTTTGCGGCGGCTAACACCTGCTCACCCTGTTATATCACTGGCAAAACTATAGGAGGGAAAACAATGAGCAAATAAAAGGGATGAAAGAAAGCATATAATAAGAAAACTAAGGTGCACAACACATTTATATATCAAAAATCCTACATTAAATATCCCGTATGGGACAATAGAAACGCTAAGAAACCCAAGCAAAGATATACACTTACCTGTTCACAGCGTTAGGTATTATGGTTTCTGTATACACCCCAAACAGATAAAATCATGTGCATAGTCAACGGGATAATGATAGCAAGGAAGATATATAAACAAAAGACCTGGTTCAGTCTCGAATAAGAATTGTGCACGGCGGCACCTTATAGATAACCATAAACAACAATCAGTGTATTAAAAGCATTCAGTTATATTTAAATGCTCCCGTATAGCAGCCAACATCAATAATAGTATGTGGACTAATAATGCTCTACAGGAAATGAAAATAGCAGAATGCACTCAGCCACAACTTGATGAAAATAGAATAATATAATAAAGGCTGACACTAATAGATAAGCACTGATAACAAATGGTAGGCGCTTATACTCCTGCACAATCAAATAGACAGAGATAGATGGTTTTTAAGACAGCAAGTAGGAAGGGTGTTAGCCTTTTTGTATTTATTTTTGTTTTTTCTCACTGGGAATTGGTATTTTTATGGATATTTGATTAAAAATTATATTTTTAAAAGGAACAACATGTTACAAGGTTAGCCACAGTGCCATGGGCTTTAAACGTCTTGATGACACAGCGCACGGTAGACACAGGAACATTCAGATCTTTGGAGATGGACTTGTAGCCTTGAGATTGACCATGCTTCCTCACAATTTGGTTTCTCAACTCCTCAGACAGTTCTTTGGTCTTCTCTCTTTTCTCCATGCTCAATGTGGTACACACAAGGACACAGGACAGAGGTTGAGTCAACTTTAATCCATGTCAACTGGCTGCAAGTGTGATTTAGCTATTGCCAACACCTGTTAGATGCCACAGGTAAGTTACAGGTGCTGTTCATTACACAAATTAGGGAAGCATCACATGATTTTTCGAACGGTGCCAATACTTTTGTCCACCCCCTTTTTTATGTTTGGTGTGGAATTCTATCCAATTTGGCTTTAGGACAATTCTTTTTGGGGTTTTTTTCATTTAAGACAAATTAAATGAAGATAATAATACCAAAGAATTTGTGATTGCAATAATTTTCAGGAAGAAACTGAGTATTATCTGACAGAATTGGGTGTCAATACTTTTGGCCTTGACTGTATTAGATAAGGGATGTCAAACTCAAATGCATAGGGGGCCAAAATTAATTACTTAGACAAAGTTGCAGCACAACCTTGATATTTATTAAATACTTGTTTACAATTGAAGACCTTTTTCTTTATCATTTCTTACAGAAACATGGCCCTACATAGTCCTCCATATGGTAAAATGGCCCTACATAGTCGTCGATACAGAATAATGTGACTCACATAGTCCTCCATACAGTATAATGCCCCACTTAGTCCTCCATTCTGTATAATGGGCCCCACATAGTTCTCCATGCAAAATAATGAGCACCACATAGTCCTCCATACAGTATATTGATCCCAGGTAGCTGTCCATACAGAATAATAGGTCTCACATAATCCTCCATAGAGAATAATTAGCCCCACATAGTCCTCTACACACAATAATGGGCCAGGCATAGTCATCTATGCAGTATAATTGCCCCACATAGTCCTCAATACAGAATAATGGGCTCCACATTATCCCTCATACAGAATAATTGGCCCCACATAGTCCTCCATACAGTATAATGAAACACTTCTGCCCCAGTCCCCCGCTGCTCTGGTCTATGCAGTGTGTCTTCTGCAGCCCTTCACTGCTTGACACAATGAGCAAGAAATAGTGACATCATAGCTCCAGCTACGCTGAGATGTCAGACTCAACGTTAGAATGATGGAGGAAGCAATGTCAGTTGATGGCCCCTCTCTCCCATCATTGATTCAACTATATTAGCATCCAGGTCTGGAAATATAGTTTATTCTGTACCTTTTATCTCAATGAAGAAATGACTAGGAACTTTACAGACATTTGGATTAATTTTGCTCGCAATGGTTGCAGTGCACTCCTACGTCCCACTGCTATCTAGCTACAAGCATTTTTATAGTGACAGACTCCTTTTAGGTAAAGGGACCAACACGTAGAAGCACTGCAATAAGCCAAGACAATTTAAGATGCATGTGACCATATTACAGGTATAGTATAGAACCTTTACAAGGTTAGGGTGAACTAGAGCACTTTGTCTGCCTCTCTGTTAAACCCCTACATATACAGTGCTGCTGCAATCAGGTGTGGGTGTCAGCACTATGTGAGAGTTGACACCCTGCAGCAATGCCCACGCGGGTGTTTAAGCTCTTTGATGCTGCTGTCAATAGTGACAGCAACACTGAGGAGCAACGCACAGGGATAGAGCTCCCTGTGTGCTTCCATCAGGAAAAGCTGATTGTGACCCTCAGCTGCAACATGGCTGCGGGATCCATCAGGGAAGGTGGCTTGTGAGTGCTTGCTAAGAGCAGAAGCTGACACACCTCCTTTTCTGCATGTCAGACTCTGCTCTGATGCTCTGCAGTGCATTTATCACCCACATGTTTGGCATTTCTGTACTGATGAGAGCCCGTCTAATTTACAGGTGCATTTCTCCAAAAGCATGAGCTGGTCATAATAATGTATTGGTGACTACAACATACTGGTCACTTCAACATACTGGTCACTTTAACATATTGATCATCACAAAGGCAGTTTGTAATTTTCACTCAGCAACATCCACTACTACTTGTTTCTGGAAAACACCCATGGAGTCAAAGTAGTCACTACATCTGTAGATAAATTCCAAAAGGGGTATAGTTTCCAAAACGGAGTCACTTGTGGGGGATTCTGCTTTTCTAGCACTTCGGGGCTCTGTATATGGAGTACACAAACTTTTCTAGAAAAATCCACACTTCAGGAGGCAAATAGAGCTCCTCCTGAGTCTCGCTGTGTGGCTAAACAGTACTGTACAGACAAATATGGGGTATTTCTACATTCACCACAAATTATGGGACACATTTTGGGGCCATTTTTACCCTTTTCCCAGCATGAAAATGTAAAATTTGGGGCTAACACACAACTTTGGTTTTAAAATGTACATTATTTTTTCTTCAATGCCCAATGGTATAAAATTATGTGAGCCACCTGTGGTGTCAATATGATCAGTGTACCCATAGATGAATTCACTGAAAAGTGTAGTTTGTAAAATGGAGTCAGTTATGGGAGGTTATGCTGTTCTGGCACCTCACAGACTCTGCCATTTTGCAGCAAAATCTGCATTTCAATATGGCACTCCTTCCTTTCTGAGCTTTTCACTGTGCCTCAAAAGTAGTTTTCATCCACATATGGGGTATTGGTGTACTCAGAAGAAATTGCACAAGTTCATTTTCTCCTGTTTAGTGTTGAGCATTCCGATACCGCAAGTATCGGGTATCGGCCGATACTTGCGGTATCGGAATTCCGATACCGAGATCCGATATTTTTGTGGTATCGGGTATCGGTATCGGAGGTGTAAAATAAAGAATTAAAATAAAAAATATTGTTATATTCACCTCTCCGGTGGCCCCTGGAACATCACCGCGAGTCACCGGCGTCCGGCAGGCTTCTTTGTTCAAAATGAGCGCCTTTAAGACCTGCGGAATGACGTCGCGGCTTCTGATTGGTCGCGTGCCGCCCATGTGACCGCCACGCAACCAATCAGAAGCCGCGACGTCATTCCTCAGATAAATTCCTAGAATGAGCGCCTTTAGGACCTGTGGAATGACGTTGCGGCTTCTGATTGGTCGCGTGGCAGTCACATGGGCGGCACGCGACAAATCAGAAGCCGCGACGTCATTCCGCAGGTCCTAAAGGCGCTCATTTTGAACAAAGAAGCCTGCCGGACGCCGGTTCCTCGCGGTGATGTTCCAGGGGCCGCCGGAGAGGTGAATATAACAATATTTTTTATTTTAATTCTTTATTTTACACCTCACTATGGATCCCAGGGCCTGAAGGAGAGTTTCCTCTCCTTTAGACCCTGGGATCCATCAGGATACCTTCCGATACTTGGTGTCCCATTGACTTGTATTGGTATCGGATATCGGTATCGGCGATATCCGATATTTTTCGGGTATCGGCCGATACTATCCGATACCGATACTTTCAAGTATCGGACGGTATCGCTCAACACTACTCCTGTTACAACCTTGTGAAAATGCAAAATTTGAGGCTAAAAAGCATTTTTGTGGGAAAAATGTGATTTTTTTTATTTTCACGGCTCAACGTTATAAACTTCTGTGAAGCACCTGGGATTTCAAGGTGCTCATCACACATCTAGATAAGATCCCTGAGGGGTCTAGTTTCCAAAATGGTGTCATTTGTAGGTGGTCTCCACTGTTTAGGCACATCAGGGGCTCTCCAAATGCAACATCCTTCTATATTATTTAAAAACACTCTTTTTCAGTGATTACTTTGTATCTCCGTTCATACTGTACCCACACACAAAAATTATACACCATTTGAAAGGTAAACTTGCCCCCTTCAGCAAGAAAATAGCCAAACAAACCACACATCCACGATGTTATCATAAAACACATTTTAAACATTAATTTGACCTGCAGGTGGCACCATACTACCCCAAAGCACAATACCACAAGGCTGACACAAATCCTAATATTTGCCTTGGGGGCTTTCCAGCTTGCCGAACTCCTTGCCCTGCCAATTTCCGGCAGGTACATATAAAATATTTGCTACATACAGTACAGACCAAAAGTTTGGACACACCTTCTCTTTTAAAGATTTTTCTGTATTTTCATGACTATGAAAATTGTACATTCACACTGAAGGCATCAAAACTATGAATTAACACATGTGGAATTCTATACTTAACAAAAAAGTGTGAAACAACTGAAAATATGTCTTATATTCTAGGTTCTTCAAATTAGCCACCTTTTGCTTTGATGACTGCTTTGCACACTCTTGTCATTCTCTTGATGACATCTGCTAATTATGCCAACAAATTTTACATTCAAAAAGTGAAATGGCACTCCTTCCCTTCTGAGCCCTGCTGTGCACCCAAACAGTGGTTTTCCCCCCACATATGTGGTATCGGCATACTCAGAAGAAATTGCACAACGAATTGTATGGTACATTTTCTCCTGTTACCCTTGTGAAAGTAAAAAAAAAATTGGGTCTAAAGGAAAGCTTTTGTGAACTAAAAGTAAAATTTTATTTTTTGTTTCCACATTCAATAATTCCTGTGAAGCACCTGAAGAGTTAATAAACTTCTTGAATGTGGTTTTTAGCACCATGAGTAGTTCAGTTTTTAGAATGGTTTCATTTTTGTGTATTTTCTGTCATATAGGCCCCTCAAAGTCACTTCAAATATGAGGTGGTCCCTAAAAAATGGTTGTGTAAATTTTGCTGTAGAAATGAGAAATTGCTAGTTAACTTTTAACTCATATAACTTCCTAACAAAAAAATTTTGTTTCAAAAGTTGTGACAATGTAAAGTAGTGGGAAATGTTATTTCTTAGCTATATTTTGTGACATTACCCTCTCATTTAAGGGCATAAAAATTCTAAGTTTGAAAATTGCAAAATTTTTGCCAAATTTCTGATTTTTTCACAAATAAACCTAAGTCATATAAAAGAACGTTTACCACTTGTTAGAGGTCGAGTTCCCGCTTCTGCACAGGGGGAATCTCGAGCCATCTCCACTGCGGTCTCCCATTCTGTTCCAGCTGCAGTGGAGTCTGCTCAGCAAAGACGTCGGTCCCAGCGTCTTGCTCAATCTCACTCTTCTGCCATTAAAGCCAGTACTGGTCAGCAGCAAGCGGACTTCTCTGGGACTAAGTCCTTGTCTGCACATACTGAGCATGCCCAGGGCAAGATCTCCCGTTGGAGATCGAGGGTCAGGTGCTCAGGCTCTGCGGCACATCCCATTGGTCCTCTTGGCAGGTCTTGGAAGGGCAAAAGTTCTGTAGCCACTTCCTGTGCTGCAACTATATAAACTGCGCATGACCGCACGGCCATGCGTTAGTATTGTCTCATAATTATATATGTGTGTGTGTAGATGGATGTACAGTGGGGCAAAAAAGTATTTAGTCAGTCAGCAATAGTGCAAGTTCCACCACTTAAAAAGATGAGAGGCGTATGTAATTTACATCATAGGTAGACCTCAACTATGGGAGACAAACTGAGAAAAAAAAATCCAGAAAATCACATTGTCTGTTTTTTTAACATTTTATTTGCATGTTATGGTGGAAAATAAGTATTTGGTCAGAAACAAAATTTCATCTCAATACTTTGTAATATATCCTTTGTTGGCAATGACAGAGGTCAAACGTTTTCTGTAAGTCTTCACAAGGTTGCCACACACTGTTGTTGGTATGTTGGCCCATTCCTCCATGCAGATCTCCTCTAGAGCAGTGATGTTTTTGGCTTTTCGCTTGGCAACACGGACTTTCAACTCCCTCCAAAGGTTTTCTATAGGGTTGAGATCTGGAGACTGGCTAGGCCACTCAGGGACCTTGAAATGCTTCTTACGAAGCCACTCCTTCGTTGCCCTGGCGGTGTGCTTTGGATCATTGTCATGTTGAAAGACCCAGCCACGTTTCATCTTCAATGCCTTTGCTGATGGAAGGAGGTTTGCACTCAAAATCTCACGATACATGGCCCCATTCATTCTTTCATGTACCCGGATCAGTCGTCCTGGCCCCTTTGCAGAGAAACAGCCCCAAAGCATGATGTTTCCACCACCATGCTTTACAGTAGGTATGGTGTTTGATGGATGCAACTCAGTATTCTTTTTCCTCCAAACACGACAAGTTGTGTTTCTACCAAACAGTTCCAGTTTGGTTTCATCAGACCATAGGACATTCTCCCAAAACTCCTCTGGATCATCCAAATGCTCTCTAGCAAACTTCAGACGGGCCCGGACATGTACTGGCTTAAGCAGTGGGACACGTTTGGCACTGCAGGATCTGAGTCCATGGTGGCGTAGTGTGTTACTTATGGTAGGCCTTGTTACATTGGTCCCAGCTCTCTGCAGTTCATTCACTAGGTCCCCCCGCGTGGTTCTGGGATTTTTGCTCACCGTTCTTGTGATCATTCTGACCCCACGGGGTGGGATTTTGCGTGGAGCCACAGATCGAGGGAGATTATCAGTGGTCTTGTATGTCTTCCATTTTCTAATTATTGCTCCCACTGTTGATTTCTTCACTCCAAGCTGGTTGGCTATTGCAGATTCAGTCTTCCCAGCCTGGTGCAGGGCTACAATTTTGTTTCTGGTGTCCTTTGACAGTTCTTTGGTCTTCACCATAGTGGAGTTTGGAGTCAGACTGTTTGAGGGTGTGCACAGGTGTCTTTTAATACTGATAACAAGTTTAAACAGGTGCCATTACTACAGGTAATGAGTGGAGGAAAGAGGAGACTCTTAAAGAAGAAGTTACAGGTCTGTGAGAGCCAGAAATCTTGATTGTTTGTTTCTGACCAAATACTTATTTTCCACCATAATATGCAAAAAAAATGATAAAAAAACAGACAATGTGATTTTCTGGATTTTTTTTTCTCAGTTTGTCTCCCATAGTTGAGGTCTACCTATGATGTAAATTACAGACGCCTCTCATCTTTTTAAGTGGTGGAACTTGCACTATTGCTGACTGACTAAATACTTTTTTGCCCCACTGTATGTCGATGGATGAAAGCTCCTAAATATCCCTCCCTAGAGTTGTTGTCTGCTCGCGGATGTTGGTAGCTATCTAGCGCCCGACTAACCATCTGCACGATACACACATTACAGCGTCCTCTTGCTGTGTTCGCTGTACGGCGCCGTGCGCTTGCCTAGCTCTTTCCATACACAAGCCTGTGTGGTTGGTGGCGTCCATCAGTGCGGCATTGCTCGCACTCCTGTGCATTTATATATTTCTAATTAGTTTCCTTACACACCCAGTTGCGGTGTAGTGCCAGCAAGGGTCTAATCGGACTTCAATCCCAGTTGGGGTTAAGTACGCTGACTGCTTGCTCGCGCTTTAGGTGCGGTACCGCGGTCCTGTTACGCAACAGGATTGCTTCCTTCACGCTGGGTGAGGTTGAACCCACGTGTGTTTACTTTAGTGTACCGCCATATAATCTGCAATTTACTAGCAGCGGGTTTTCACCTGCACGGTGGACCTCGGACTGCAAACGCATCTATATCATCTTTCTGGGTGCGTTCCGCCAGTCCTAACACCACTATCTGAAGTACAATATATGTTATGAAAAAACAATGTCAGAATCAATGGGATCCAGAGTTTCAGATTTATGACTTCATAAAGTGACAGTGGTCAGAATTGAAAACTTTTTAAAAATTCGCCTTGTCTGGAAGGTGATAACAGGCTTCAGAGTGAAGGGGTTAAAACTAGAGACTTACAGAGGATTTTAAACATATTATGTACTAACCTGATAGGAAAAGAATTCTGCTAAATTTCATTGGTGTATATATTGTAGAGATATTCTCCCAAAGTAGCAATGCTTATAGTGGAGGATACAGTTTATCTGTGATGTCTGGAGGCCCCTGCAACACATGAACATCACACTCCACTATGCAAATTCACATCTGTGCTAGATGCATGATGCTATTTTATGATTATGAACACAAATATTATTAAATCTACTTTTTCTATTATTGCTCAGATTACACCAAGTGTTTTGATTTCTAATCCTATGGATGATAATGACTCATCATACAGTCACTAATATAACGTCAGCATGAATTGATCTCAACGATTTTGTAATTTCATTCCATTAAAGTTCCATGACTTGATAAGTAAATGTGAAAGACGTAATCTGATCTTCAGTATTAAGTCAATCTATTTTGTCGTTCACAGTTAAAAAATATTTACGGACACCGTATAAAGCAATGATCAGTGAGAGTAGACTGTCTCCAAGTCCCATCATGTTTCTGGTCTACCATGAACACAGGTGTATTAAGCACTGCCTGAAGCAATCTGACTCATCAACCAGTGGCATCTATGTCATACTAATCTAGAAGGAAATTCATTGTTGGTGAGATCTGACAACAGGTCTGAGAAGATATCTTCATGGTATTACTGTGGACAAAGTGATTCTTGGGTGTGTTAAGAATTCACAAATTTATGTACTCACCTTTGTCTACAGTTATAAATGTCATCCTCAGTACGTATTCCGAACCACTTTTGACAGTTTTTACCACTCCTTTTAAACAAACAGTTTTCTTCTTGATGCATTCTACATTAACAATCAGATCAAGCCTTGTCTATAGATATATGCTATTTGTACGTTGCCACTCACTGTACACCCTAATGACCACTTTATAATTAGATTGACTACTGTAAATAGAAAAACTTTTAATAACAGTTTTTGAGGAAAAAGTTAGATTTAGTCATCAACACTGTTATGTGCACAACACATCTCTCCTCGCTTTATAAAAACAAGAAAAATACAAGATCTGACAATACTGAAAATCGAAGTGGGTCCTTTCATAGCCAATTCATTATTTTTGCTTTCAAAATTAGTAAAATGTTTACACATTTCTTCAACCGATGGTGAAATCATGTAAAATTGATGGTCAGAGCTCTATTCTTGTGTAAGACAGGTAGAAATCCTGTCCATAATCGTACAGTTGTATGATAACATTTTGTCTTTTTAAAGCCACCACTATGGGAAATGTACTGAGAAATATTTACATGGCTCCCACTGATTTAAATAATTATACAGTTTTCAGTAATATTGTAAGATCCTCCAGTGGTGACTATGGGCAGTCAGACCTTTATTATTGATTTAAAAGTCAATGCAAAAAGAGTTTTTAAATTTGTCCTACTCGTTTAAAATAAAAAATAACCATGGATGCAATTTAATGCTTTGAAGACCCATTTTTTTACATTGCCATTTAAGTTCTGGTCTCAATCCTTGTTTTTTCCAAATGAGTTATATTTTTCAGTTACACCTTAACCCCTTTCTGACCTCGGACGGGATAGTACGTCTGAGGTCAAATCCCCTGCTTTGATGCAGGGCTCCGCGGTGAACAGCTGACATGTGCCCGTAATAGGCGCGGGCAGAATCGCGATCTGCCCGCACCTATTAACTAGTTAAATGCCGCTGTCAAACGCAGACAGCGGCATTTAACTACCGCTTCCGGCCGGGCGGCCGGAAATGACGTCATCGCCGACTACCCGTCACATGATCGGGGGTCGGCGATGTGTCAGGATGGTAACCATAGAGGTCCTAGAGACCTCTATGGTTACTGATCACCGGTGGCTGTGAGCACAACCCTGTGGTCGGCGCTCACAGCACACCTCCATTTCTGCTGATCGCTGCTATGTAGCAGAGGCGATCGAGTTGTGCCTGCTTATAGCCTCCCATGGAGGCTATTGAAGCATGGCAAAAGTAAAAAAAAAAGTGAAAAAAATAAAAAAAATATAAAAGTTTAAATCACCCCCCTTTCGCCCCAATCAAAATAAATCAATAAAAAAAAATCAAATCTACACATATTTGGTATCGCTGCGCTCAGAATCGCCCGATCTATCAATTAAGAAAAAGCATTACCCTGATCGCTAAATGGCGTAGCGAGAAAAAAATTCGAAACGCCAGAATTACGTTTTTTAGGTCGCCGCGACATAGCATTAAAATGCAATAACGGGTGATCAAAAGAACGTATCTGCACCAAAATGCTATCATTAAAAACGTCATCTCGGCACGCAAAAAATAAGTATCGGAAAATGGCGCAATTTTTTTTTTTTTATTAGCAAAGTTTGGAATTTTTTTTCACCACTTAGATAAAAAATAACCTAGTCATGTTAGGTGTCTATGAACTCGTACTGACCTGGAGAATCATAATGGCAGGTCAGTTTTAGCATTTAGTGAACCTAGCAAAAAAGCCAAACAAAAAACAAGTACATGACATGCTAAAACCAATGATGTCCTTCAAAAGTACAACTCGTCCCGCAAAAAATAAGCCCTCACATGGCCAAATTGACGGAAAAATAAAAAAGTTATGGCTCTGGGAAGGAGGGGAGTGAAAAACGAACACGGAAAAACGAAAAATCCCAAGGTCATGAAGGGGTTAATGGATTTATATAATTTACTGATTCATTTTTAGCCATGCTTGTGGGGGAGGGAATTGAAAAAACAGCCATTATGTAATGATTTCTGCATTATTTTCTTGTTTACCGTACAATGTAAATATTAGCTACTGTATATATTTGGGTTCATATTGGGTAAGATCAAATATTAGGCCATGGTATGACCTAATAGACAGATACTTATGGCATACAAATGGGACTTTTTGGGGCACCAAAACCCATTGACACCTGGAGATTACTCTTCCCTTTTAACTCCTTCCCGACATGCACCATACATATACTGCTTTGCGGGAGCTGCTTTTCTGCAAACAACAGTATATGTATGACGGCATAATCACACAGCCTCATGCTGAGTGCCGCAGCGATCAGGTGCCAGTGTCATCTCTGTGTGAGAGCTGACACCCTGCAGCAATGCCCATAACCCCTCTGATGCTGCTGTCAGTAGTGGCAGCGATAGCAAGGAGAATCGCAAAGGGAAAGAGATCCCTGCGCTCTTCCATCAGGACAAAGCGATGTGATTGTGTTGTCCTGATAGTCCCCATAAAGACCACCAGCATCAAGCTGGCCGCAGGGTCCTCCGGGGTCCTGCAGAGAAGGTGGCTTGTGAATGCCTGCTGAGAGAAGGCGCTTACATGCCTCCTTCCCTGCCTGTCAGATGCTGCTCCGATACTCTGCTGTGCAGAAGCATTGCAGAGTATCAGATTAGCGATCTGATACTGTACAGTGATGGCCCAGGAAGGGACAATGTAAAAAAGTTTTTTAAAAAATTAGAAGTGTAAAAATATATATATTTTTTTAAATCCCCAAATTTAAAAAAATAGAAGCAAATATTTTTCCAATAAATACTTTTAATTACGGTATGTAAATAAAAAATAAACAATAAAGGTACACATATTTGGTATTGACACATCCGTAATGACCTCCTCTATAATACAGTCTCACTAGTTAACCCCTTCAGTGAACATAATAAAAAATAAATAAAAATGAGGCAAAAAAACAATGCTTTATCATCATACCACAGAACAAAAAGGGCAATAAAGCGCGATCAAAATGAAGAATGTAATGTAATGAGGCAGATGGAGGCATTGTGTACGCCAAAGGACCTGTGATCCAGCAGTGTCCGTCTTTTTAAGATTGCAGAAAAGTGCCGTTGCCACAGTTTTATGCGCTTCTGAAAAGAAGGACACTGCGGAACATAGGTCAGGCGGAGTCCTGAGTAACTCTGCTGCCTCATTATACTGAATGGATCTCTCAGGGGTTTCATCTGTCACATCACTCAGAGATTAAGATGGAAACCTCAATGTAAGTGCTTAGAGTAGAGCGCCGGATAAATGTTATCATAAATTATATGTAAAATGTTCCCAATAAAAGCTTAAACTCAATCCACACAAAAAGCAAGTTCCCACTCAGGTCCGTTATCTGTTAACAGAAATATAGGGGTTTCCATGTAATTGGTAGCAAAAAGGGTCTGGAAAAGTGAAATGAATCCTCATCCTCCAAAAGAAATTCAGCAAATTCTCCGATCCCAAATCCAAATGTCCCACCTCCCTTCTAAGCCCAAGTGTGCCTAAACCACATTTAATGCCCAAAAGTTTGGCATTTCTGTAGTGATGAGAGCCTGCCTAATTTACAGGAGCATGTGTCCTGAGGCATGAGCTGGACATAATGTACTGGTCACTACAATGGCAGTTTGGAATTTTCACTCGGCAACATCCACTGCTGCTTGTTTCTGGAATACATCCATTGAGTCAAAATCGTCACTTTATCTGTAGATAAAATCCCAAATGGTTATAATTTCCAAAATGGGGTCACTTGAGGAGGGATTCTGCTTTTCTATCCCTTAGGGGTTCTTTACATGGAATCTGCAAACTATTCCAGGAAAATATGCATTCCAGGAGAGAAATAGCGGTCCGTTCCTCCAGAGTCTCTCTGTATGGCTAAGTAGTACTGTACAGCCACATATGCGGTATTGCCACATTCAGTAGAAATTATGGGACACATTTTGGTGCCATTTGTACCCATTTTCCGGTATGAAAATGTAAAACATGGGGCTATCACACAATCTTGGTGGTAAAAATGTAAATGACTTTATCTTCACTGCCCAATGGCATAAAGGTTTGTGACACACCTGTGGTATCAATATGATTGCTGCACCCCTAGATGAATTCATTAAAAGTTTTAGTTTGTAAAATGAGGTCACTTAGGGGTTCTGCTGTCTTGGCACCTCAGGGGCTCTGCCAATGTAACATGACACCCTCAAACAAGTGCAGCAAAATCTGCACGATAATATGGTGTTTCTTCCCTTCTAAGCTTTGCACTGTGCCTCAAAATTTGTTTTAGATGACATATGGGGTATCACTAAACTCAGGAGAAGTTGCACATCAAATTTTGGGGTTCATTTCCTCCTGTTACCCTTATGAAATTACAACATTTGGAGCTAAAAAAGATTTTTGAGGGAAAAATGTGATTTTTTTATTTTTATTTTCACGGTTTAACCTTATAAACTTCTGTGAAGCTCCTGAGCGTTCACGGTGTTCAATACACATCTAGATAACTAGATCCCAAAGTTGTCTAGTTTCTAAAATGGTGTTACTTGTGGTGGTTTCCACCGTTTCTGCACACCAGTGGCTCCCCAAACGTGACATGGCGTCCGCTAATTATTCCAGCAAATTTTGCATTCAAAAAGTCAAATTTTGCTCCTTCCCTTCCAAGCCCTGCCGTGCACCCAAACAGTTGTTTTCCTCCAGATATTGGGTATCTACACATTCAGGAGAAATTGCATAACAAATTGTATGGAGCAATTTCTCCTGTCAACCTTATGAAAATGCAAAATTTGGAGATAAAAAAGATTTATACTTCCATATTTTAAAAATTACTGTGATGCACCTGAGAGGTTAATAAACTTTTGAATGTGGTTTTGGGTACCTTGAGGGGTGCAGTTTTTAGAATGGTGTCACTTTTGGGTATTTTCTGTCATATAGGGCCCTCAAAGTCAATTCATATGTGAGGTGGTTCGTAAAAAATGGTTTTGCAAATTTTGTTGTACAAATAAGAAATCGGAGGTCAACTTTTAGCCCTTATAATTTCCTAACAAAAGATACTATGTTTCACAAATAAATGCAAGTCATATCAAAGACATTTTACCACTATTATGAAGTGCAATATGTCAAGAGAAAACATTCTCAGAATCAGTGGGATCCGTTGAAGCGTTCCAGAGTTATGACCTCATAAAGTGACAGTGGTCAGAATTGCAAAAATTGGCCTGGTCAGGAAGGTGAAAACAGGCTTTTGGTGTGAAAGGGTTAATCTGTGTACTTTAGAAATTATAGAGCTAAAAATACCATACTATGTAGATAGACATGGTCTTAATTAGTGTAAGAAGGGAAATGGTTATGATATAGCACCATTTCGAATGTTGTATAAAACTTCACTTTATATTAATCCTCAAATAAAATTCACGTAGAAACATGGACACAAGAAGACCCAAGGTCACCTCATCTGTTTCCCTTTGGGTTTGAAACAAGACAGTGTGCAATCTTAACACTTTTATAGTATTGTAATACTTTTGAGTATTCATTTTAGCGCTATAATATTATGGTACAGGTCTTCATTGGGTTAATTCTTGTACAGCACAAAAGTGAAATTATTGCCTCTAAGTACATCTATTTAAAAAATGAGACATCTGCTATAATACCATAGCGCGAATGAATGTTTATTATAAATTATTGACTTTTTTGCCATTCGAATTTTCCAAAATCGATAAATTTTACCCCAAATGTTAATAATTGCAAATCGATTTACCATGAATTGCAATACTGCAAAGGCTTCAATTACTTTTAAAAGATGTGTGTAACATTCTTAGGCTTCCTATGACTGTATCCACCCCCATTCAAGATCTATAACAAAAATGTAGCCTTAGGAATGTCACTGTACTCTCACTATAGAAAACGAAATGTAACCTAGTATGACCCAACAGCCCATTTAATATCACTGTTCGCTGACAGATTTTTCATAGTTTTTTTTAAATTAAAAAATAATATAAAAATATATGATCAGGCAGACTGTTCTGTACAGATCACTGACTCCAACTGATGAAGTCACTGTCAGAGGTAGCATCATCCTGCTAAGATATGTAATGTGCCATATATTTTACTGTGCCATATCTTTCCTCTCCACTAATACATTTGTAGGAGGAAAAGAAAGCAAATTATGACCTGAGTTTCAAAGTAGTGCTACTAGGATGCCTGGTGACAGTTTTTGTGGTGGTTCTCATGCTGCTAGCGGCTCCCACATGCTTAGCAGTGCTATTTTTTTAAAATTTTACACTGTCTTGACCATTGCCACTTTTTCTTTTACCATATATTTTGCAAAACAACATAATTAACTTTTAACAAAATTTTCAACCCAATTATTCAACCTACGCTAAAAAGTATGTGACAAAAATGTTAGTTAGTTTGGCACATATACAGAAAGAACAATGTGGCAGCCGGTTTCAGTACAAGTGTGGCATGAATGGATGACAAATTGCACTGTTAAAACAGGTGTGCAAGTACAAACATGTACAGATACATCCCTGCAAATTTTAATTTTGTTTTCATTTTTTTCCAACTAAATTCAACTTCCTTTCCAAAGTGGCAAAATAAAAAAGGCTGGACTTTCAACAGGATGCCTTATTTGTGTGGCATGTATGCCTGTAAAATGTGACTATGACTACTGTGAACAATTGTTCGCGACACACACACTCTGGCAGACAGTCACAGTTAAATGCCTTGATTTTGGACAATTTCATTTAGTTAAGAAAATATATGTATTTTCTCCCTTCACAAAAAGGGATTGCACAAAGAAGGAAAATACTTAGTTCAGTCAGTTGTGACAAGCAAGCAGACTATCACTGAGTGACACTGATTTTAGTTTTTTTATGACTTGTTGATGCTTTCTTGTGCATTAAAAATGAATACAAATAATTAGTATTTGTAACTCAAAGGGCTTGCTTGCACGAGCGAATACATTGGATGAGTGCTATCCAATGTTTTATTGGATAGACCTAAAACCAATTCTTTATACTATGAAGCAGCTCAAAATTACAGCATGCTGCGAGTAGCTCTGCAAATCAGAGCACATGCACCCATTCAAGTCAATGGGTGCATGTAAAACATTGGACTGCACGATGGAGGAGTTAAGTTCTCTGTCTTCTCTGCACCTGTGATACGATTCTTTCATGCAAGAGAATCGGATCACAGTAAATTGACAATTGTCTCAAACTCTCACAGAGTTTCAACAGAATGTCATTAGCACAATCGAGCCAATTATCTCGCTTGAGAGAATCAAAGCTCACGTGACCCAGGCCAAATACAGCAGGATAAATGCCAGCTACACCATATCACTGATCAGTCTCACTAACTCTAGCTGCTAGCATCTCTACTGCCAGTCTCCATCCATCAATTGACTCACTGTATTATATTCAGACTACTGCTCTCATATTGTTCAGTGCTACAGTTGTACAACAAAGTACTGTCTGAAGCATTTGTCTAATTTTTGAGGGTTTCCTCTTTCTGTGCTGTGATGACCTCTCAGAATCGTCAATGACCCTAAAATTACTGCTTCTTTCCCTGCTACAGCTTTTATACAGGCTTTAACTCCTTAACCCCCAAGGATGGTTTGCACGTTAATTTTTACAATTCTGACCACTGTCCATTTATGAGGTTATAACTCTGGAACGCTTCAACGGATCCTGATGAATCTGACTTTGTTCTCTCGTGACATATTATTCTTCATGATACTGGTAAAATTTCTTGATATTACCTGCGCTTATTCGTGAAAAAAATGGAAATTTGGCAAAAATTTCACAATTTTCCAACTTTTAATTTTTATGCCCTTAAATCACAGAGATATGTCACACAAAATGCTTAATAAGTAACATTTTCCACATGTCTACTTTACATCAGCACTATTTTGGAACCAACATTTTTTTTGTTAGGGAATTATAAGGGTTAAAAGTTTACCAGCAATTTTTCATTTTTACAACTCCATTTTTTTTAGGGACCACATCACATTTGAAGTCACTTTGAGGAGTCTATATGATAGAAAATACCCAAGTGTGACACCATTCTAAATACTGCACCCCTTAAGGTGCTAAAAACCACATTCAAGAAGTTTATTAACCCTTCGGTGTTTCACAGGAATTTTTGGAATGTTTAAAAAAAATGAACATTTAACTTTTTTCACAAACAATTTACTTCAGATCCAATTTGTTTTATTTTACCAAGGGTAGCAGGAGAAATTGGACCCAAACAGGTGTTGTACAATTTGTCCTGAGTATGCTGATACCCCATCATGTCGCATTTGGAGAGCCCCTGATGTGTGTAAACATTGAAACCCCCCCACAAGTGACACCATTTTGGAAAGTAGACCCACTAAGGAACTTATCTAGATGTGTGGTGAGCACTTTGACCCACCAAGTGCTTCACAGAAGTTTATAATGTAGAGCCGTAAAAATAAAAAATCACATTTTTTCGTGAAAATGATTTTTTTCGCCCCCTATTTTATATTTTCCCAAGGGAAACAGAAGAAATTGGACCCCAAAAGTTGTTTTGCAATTTGTACTGAGTACGCTGATACCCCATATGGGCACATGGCAGAGCTCAGAAGGGAAAGAGCGCCGTTTGACTTTTCAATGGAAAATTGACTGGAATTGAGCTAGGATGCCATGTCATGTTTGGAGAGCCCCTGATGTGCCTAAACAGTGGAAACCCCCCACAAGTGACACCATTTTGGAAAGAAGACCCCCCCAAGGAACTTATCTAGATGTGTTGTGTGAACTTTGAACCCCCAAGTGTTTCACTACAGTTTATAACGCAGAGCCATGAAAATAATAAAAAAAAAATGTCCACAAAAATTGTTTTTTAGCCCCCAGTTTTGTATTTTTCCAAGTGTAACAGGAGAAATTGGACCCAAAAGTTGTTGTCCAATTTGTCCCGTGTATGCTGATACCACATATGTGGGGGGGAACCACCGTTTGGGCTCATGGCAGAGCTCAGAAGGGAAGGAGTGCCGTTTGGAATGCAGACTTGGATGGAATGGTCTGCAGGTGTCACATTGCGCTTGCAGAGCCCCGATGTACTTAAACAGTAGTAACCCCCCACAAGTGACACCATAATGGAAACTAGACCCTCCAAGGAACTTATCTAGATATGTTGTGAGAACTTTGAACCCCAAAGTGTTTCACTACAATTTATAACGCAGAGCCGTGAAAATAAAAAATTTTATTTTCCCCAGGGTAACAAGAGAAATTAGACCCCAAAAAATGTTGTCCAATTTGTTCTGAGTATGCTTGGACGCACGGGAGAGCTCGGAAGGGAAGGATCACTGTTTTACGTTTTTAATGCAGAATTGGCTGGAATTGAGATCAGACACCATGTCGCGTTTGGAGAGCCCCTGGTGTGCCTAAACAGTGGAAACCCCCAATTCTAACTGAAACCCTAACCCAAACAAACCCCTAACCCTAATCCCAACCTTAACCATAACCCTAACCACACCCCTAACCCGAACATGCCCCTAACCCTGATCCCAACCACACCCCTAACCCCAACACCCCTAACCCCAAAACACCCCTAACCCTAATCCCAACCATAACCACAATCCTAACTCCAACACACCCCTAACCCTAATCCCATCCATAACCCTGACACACCCCTAACCCTAATCCCAACCGTAAATGTATTCCAAACCCTAACTTTAGTCCCAAACCTAACTATAGCTTTAGCCCCAACCCTAACCCTAACTTTAGCCACAACCCTAACCCTAATGAGAAAATGGATATAAATACATTTTTTTTAATTTTATTATTTTTCCCTAACTAAGGGGTGATGAAGGGGGCTTTGATTTACTATTTATAGCGGGTTTTTTAGCGGATTTTTATGATTGGCAGTTGTCACACACTAAAATACGCTTTTTATTGCAAAAAATAGTTTTAAGGTCTCCACATTATGAGAGCTATAATTTTTCCATATTGTGGTCCACAGAGTCATGTGAGGTCTTGATTTTTGCGGGACGAGTTGATGTTTTTATTGGTACCATTTTCGGGCATGTGACATTTTTTGATCGCTTTTTATTCTGGTTTTTGTGAGGCAGAATCACCAAAAACCAGCTATTCATGAATTTCCTTTTGGCGGGCGTTTATACCGTTCCGCGTTTGGTAAAATTGATAAAGCAGTTTTATTCATCCGGTCAGTATGATTACAGCGATACCTCATTTATATTTTTTTATGTTTTGGTGCTTTTATACGATAAAAATTTTATATAAAAAATCATTATTTTTGCATCGCTTTATTCTGAGGACTATAACTTTTTTATTTTTTCGCTGATGATGCTGTATGGTGGCTCGTTTTTTGCGGGACAAGATGATGTTTTCAGTGGTACCATGTTTATTTAAACTCGTCTTCTTGATCGCGTGTTAATCCACTTTTTGTTCGGCGGTATGATAATAAAGCGTTGTTTTTTGCCTCATTTTTTTTTTAACAGTGTTCACTGAAGGGGTTAACTAGTGGGACAATTTTACAAGTTGAGTCTTTAAGGACGCGGCAATACTAAATATGTGATCATTTATTGGTTTTTTTCATTTAGATAAAGAAATGTATTTATTGGAACAATATTTTTTTTTATTTAGGAATTTTTTTTTACACATGTAAATATATATTTTTTTAACTTTTTTACTTTGTCCCGGGGGGGGGGACGCGACTATATAGTGTCAGATCGCTGATCTGACACTTTGCAGAGCACTGTGTCAGATCAGCAATCTGACAGGCAGTGCAGGAGGCTTGCTCTCAGCAGGCACTTGCAAACCACCTCCCTGCAGAACCCAGAAGGAGCCCCGCGGCCATTTTGGATCCAGGGCCTGCAGGGAGGAGATGCTCGGAACAACGCGATCACATCGAGTAGTTCCGAGGGTCTCAGGGAAGCACACAGGGAGCCCCCTCCCTGTGCGATGCTTCCCCAGGCCGCCAGAACGCTGCGTTCATGTTTGATCACAGTGTTCCGGGACACCCGGCGGCAATCGGCCGATTTCCCCCCGTGAGCGTGGCTGATCGCCAATGACGTACTATACCATCCCTGGGAATTAAGTCCCAGGTCACTTCGAAGGGATAGTACGTCATATGGCAGAAAGGGGTTAATAGTCCTTTCTGATTGGCTGCACTATACCATGTAATGTGATAGCTGCAAGAGATTTGTAAGAATGTAGCCTGAAGTTATGTGAGGCTTCTGTGACTGATGCAATTTTCTACAAAGTGTAAAATGGCAGCAGGAATTATTTTTTGGGGGGTGATTCATGCAAATCGAATGATAAGTTTTTTGTAAGAATCTATAAATTTTGTAAAATTCTACAGAAAATCAATTCACGTCAAATCTATTTTCACATGTATAATGTTTATATTATATAGTATGGATGCTTGATACTTATACATGATGGATGGGGTCCCCGACTAAAAGCATTATTTGAAACAAAAGAACTGAGTGTGTAACAGTTGTAAAACTGGATTAGCTTATGATCAATCAATTTTATCTGAAAACTTAAAGTCATATAATAAATGTGACTGTTTATTTTGACTTTCTCATTGCATAACACTATACCTTGAATTTTTTTTTTATTTGACCCATTTCAAATTCCTGAACTCATATTTTCCTACCATTGTACCAAAACAACAATAACAATCCAATTCAAAGTTTTTCCCTATTGCTTTATTTTTCCAGCAGGTGTCAAAAACATAAAAAAAAACAATCCTAACATTAAAGTAAATGTATTCAATGTAAGCCAAAATTATAGAGGAGTTTGAAGCACACTATCACAAATTCTCACAGTTCTTGATGTACTATTTTGTGGGTGGTCTAAAATGATTTGGAAAATAATGCTTTAACAGCAATTTGCAGCTCGAAGAGTCAGATATCCAGATGTGTCAATAATCATTGAAAATTACAAACAGATGGAAAGCCTTGTTGTTGATGAAATGAAACCGATTTCTTCACTGTCTTTTTCTCTCGCACAGACAAGTCATGTTTTATGTATTTCCCTCTGAGTATTAAGGTCTTTACTTAAGTTCAGCCAAATAAGAGAGCAATTTTTTACATGTACCCATCCTTAATTTACTTCTTTTGCTCCTGTTTTTCTCATCAGTACAGATGTAAGGTATTTAGTGATAACAGAAACATGTTTTGTGAGTGTTGTAAAACCGTATTCCAAAACGTAAAAATATGCAAAACATATATATTTAATTAGTCAAACAATGGATTCATTCTTCTGGAGCAAATCTACAAGGATCATGAAGTAGGAGGAACTATGTCCTTCCAAGCAAACTTAGTCCTGGCAAGGATGAGTGTGGAATTACATATTGTCCCAATTATATTTTTCTCTTCCAGCTCATATTTAGACACACTGTAGGTGGATTATTTATGTTAGAAATGCATACATTTTTTTTTCTAATTTGTTTTAGGAGAGACACATAAACATTTGAGACTGGGGTTGATGCACATTTTAATGCTTTGAAATTTCAAAAAGTTTTCTGACGGTGTGTCTGGGCATAAATGTATAGGAATTGGCCATTAAAAATTATGTATTGTTGTATATGAAAATATACAAACTTCATGATAGTATTTGTAAAGTATAATTGAAAAGTGAAATTTACAAATTATACAGTTTTGACTTTATGCTCATGAATAAGGAATACCAGTATGGCCTAGACAAGACAATAAGGCATGGAATTGTGAAAGAACATGAAAAATTTTAATTTACAAGAGATAACTTGCACTTTTTTGTTCTCTATATTAGATGATGTATCCCAAGACAGCATGGAAATACACATGAATAACACCAGATAATATTTACCTGGCTTCAGAGATGGAACAACAATGTATGTGTCCACTAGAAACTACAATAGCAAAAGGTACCCTAAAAAGACTGAAGGCTGACAGTAACCCTAATGGTCCCACAATTATATGACCCCCATGCTTACAAGATAAATACCAAACTGTCCCTTGCAACAAATTGCTTATATTGACCCCAAAATTAGTTTCACTATCAGATTGATCTTAAATAGCTCTCACCATTTTTCACCATTGGAAATTATAATTCTATACATTCAATTTATACTTCTCACACAATTACTAAATAAACCTATTTGTGAAATAAGATGGAGCTTGACTCAACAGCAACTTAGTTTTCTGTCAAGGCTACACCCCAATCCAGAAATAATTTCCTTGTCAATAAAACCCCTAAACCTAAATCCATATGGGCACTTGTATAGGAATCCTGTGATGTCATTAAGAGGAACTACTCATCATATAGTTTAATAACATTGAAACAACTCTTCTATTGCAGTGCTGCACCCTTGAAGAAAACACTTTGAATTTGTCCTGTGCTGTATAATAATGAGCACTAAGTAGGCTGGTGGACATCTTTTGACCATGCTACAGTGTCCACTTCATGTCTGCTAATGTTATCCATCTGCAGCTGATTGATTTGAATAAAGTCCCCTACTTCATCTACACAACCCTGAAATCTTGTGCATGTACAAGAGATAATTTTGCCTTGTGCAATAAACAAAAAAAGTTGCATTCTATAGTGCTAAAGCATGTCAATGTGAAATATATAAAATATAAGTAGCAATACTGCTTCTGGATGCTAGGAATAAATTAGATGCTTAGCACATAATTTGGCCAATTCATGCATGCCCATAAACCAACGACAAGGTGGTCTCAAAACTGATGGGTCCTAACATTGATTTTATGGGTATGTAGGACCCTGCTGCAATTGAAATTCACCACATGCAGAAGGGCGGAGTGCTCGGTCAGAAAGCTAATGTGCAATGACAAAAAGACTGACTGGCACTTCCAAGCTAATGTGAACAGGTGCCAACTAGGAGCAGCTACCTCCATGTACAATAAACAAAAACAGTTGCACTCGGAAGTGCTAAAACATGTCAATGTGAAATATATGAAATATGGATGTCAATACTGCTTCTGGATACTAGGACATAATTTGGTCAATTCATGCATGCCCATAAACCAACAACAAGGTTGTCTCAAAACTGATGGGTCCTCTCTTGGAAGAGAGGTGTTCACGTCTACCCAGGAATTCAGACTTCAGTCTTAGAGAGGCATTCACATTAGACGCATTAGGACCCATCAGTTTTGAGACCATCTTGATGTTGGTTGATGGGCATGCATGAATTGGCCAAATTATGTGCTAAGCATCTCATTTTTTCCTAGTATCCAGCAGTCATATTGCTTTTCATATTTCATATATTTCACATTGACATGCCTTAGCACCACAGAGTGCAACTTTTTTTGTTTATTGTATATGGAGGTAGCTGCTCCTAGTTGACACCTGTTCACATTAACTTGCAAGTGCCAGACAGTCTTTTTGTCTTTTGCCCTGTGCAATCACCAGGGTAGAGTTGTTCTGCATTCACCATTTTGTTAATTAACAGCACATGTGTGAGGTTTATAAAGCTGTGATGATGAAATAAGGTCTGTCATCCATATTCACCAGAATCATTAAGAGGCACATAGATAGCTACTAGCAAGCTTTGTGCTCTTTGGACAAGTCATAAATATTAGATCGGTGGGCTCCAACAATCAGTACCTCCACAAATCAGCTGCTACCAGATACAGCGTTACTGTATGGAGTGTAACATCAGAGTGTCCACTTCAAGATCAGCTCCAATTCATTTGTATTTCAACTGATTAAATTAGCAAAGATGAAATTAAAAAAATCCTGCACAGGATAAATATACAGTAACCAAGCCACCTTTAAACAGAAAGTTTAAAAAAAAATAACCCTAATGTTTCAACTCATTTTTCCCAAATAAGAATATCAGAGTCAATAAATAAAAATAAATAAGTAATTATAATAATCTAATCATCATCTTTAGATTGCAGAATGAAAGAAGATGAAAATGCATCTAATCATAAAGGATGAAAGCCATGTAATTTAAAAGTTTAATTTTTTTTCTCCAACATATCTACAAAAACTCAATTAAACAACCTCCAATCAACGACTAGAGGAAGATTTCTGACATAGTGTATGGAGGTCACTCACCAGACCCTCATGATTCAGGAGCATGTAACTGTAATAGAATGCAGGGTAGAGTACGTCACCATGGAACAGACAGACCAACTGTTGAGGGGGGTTTATTAACAGGAGCAATATTCTCGTCGCAGGGAGAAAACAGTAGAATATAAACTGATAAAATAACTTTGCAAATATATGGGAAGCAGTATAAGTTCCCAGACAGTCAAACAGTATAACAGTAGTAAACGGAATTTCTTGGGAAAACAATTATCAGTCTGATGAGGACTTGCTTATAGGGTCGTCTTCTCCAACGTAGGCGCAGAGAAACAGTGGCACTTGTCGTCCCTCTGTTATCTGTGGGTTGTGTAGTCTCTAGGAACCTGCAACCTGGGGTTTAAGGGGTTACTGTGGTGGGCAGAGGGGATGCTAGGCAAACGGGGTCCCCTGTGCTCTGAGTCTTTTGCTTCAACAGTGCAGCCTATCCCAGGAGAACAATGCTCAGTCTACTATTGGGTCTCTCAACAGGAATCAGGGGCTCTGCACTAATACCGTGGCTACTAGGGACCAATGTCTCTGCACGGGCCACTGTCTCTGCACGGGTCACTGTCTCTGCATAGGTCACTGTCTCTGCACAGGTCACTGTCTCCGCACGGGCATCAGGGCGCACCTCTCCAGTCACAGCAGAATCCGTTTTCACGTACTCACAAGATGTAGTCTAATCTCCCTATATCAGTCCTCCAACCGGGAGCTCTCTCTCTCTTCCCTGGAACGCAGCTGCGTGCTGTTCTGGCCACTGTATCCGCTGCTCTCCCCGCTGCACCCGCTGCTCTCTCTGCTGCACATGCTGCTCTCTCTCCAATACACGCTGCACTAGCCTTGTAGCGCGTACCCTTTTTCTCCCTCAGCCCGGCTTCCTTCTTGTCTCGGTCTCTAAGTCTGCCCCCAGGGAAACCTGCTGCACAGCTAAATGGTTCTAGGCACGGAGCAGAGAAGGTAACCCCCTTACATAACTCCACTACACTCCCTCATCAAAACTAGGGAGAAAGTTACAGACTTAATGAATTGGGGACCAAATGTTCAATTAATTATTTGTTTTTAACCCCTTCAAGTCGCGGCCCTTTTTCATTTTTGTGTTTTCGTTTTTCACTTCCCTCCTTCCCTGAGCCATAACTTTTTTATTTTTCCGTCAATATGGTCATGTGAGGGCTTATTTTTTGCTGGACAAGTTGTACTTTTGAACGACACCATTGGTTTTACCATGTCTTTTACTAGAAAACGGGAAAAAAATTCCAAGTGCGGTGAAATTGCAAAAAAAAGTGCAATCCCACACTTGTTTTTTGTTTGGCTTTTTTGCTAGGTTCACTAAATGCTAAAACTAACCTGCCATTATGATTCTCTAGGTCATTACGAGTTCATAGAAACCTAACATGACTAGGTTATTTTTTATCTAAGTGGTGAAAAAAAATTCCAAACTTTGCTAAAAAAAAAAAAAAAAAAAAAAAAGTGCCATTTTCCGAAACCCGTAGCGTCTCCATTTTTCGTGATCTGGGGTCGGGTGAGGGCTTATTTTTTGCGTGCCGATCTGATGTTTTTAATGATACCATTTTTGCGCAGATACGTTCTTTTGATCGCCCGTTATTGCATTTTAATGCAATGTCGCGGCGACCAAAAAAACGTAATTCTGGCGTTTCGGATTTTTTTCTCGCTACGCCGTTTAGCGATCAGGTTAATGCTTTTTTTTTAATTGATAGATCGGGCGATTCTGAATACGGCGATACCAAATATGTGTAGATTTGATTTTTTTTATTGTTTTATTTAGGATGGGGCGAAAGGGGGTGATTTAAACTTTTATATTTTTTATATTTTTTTCATATTTTTAAAAACTTTTTTTTTTTACTTGTGCCATGCTTCAATAGCCTCCATGGGAGGCTAGAAGCTGGCATAGCCTGATCGGCTCTCCTACATAGCAGCGATCATCAGATCGCTGCTATGTAGCTGAAATGCAGGTGTGCTGTGAGCGCCGACCACAGGGGGGCGCTCACAGCAGGCCTGCATCAGTAACCATAGAGGTCTCAAGGACCTCTATGGTTACCTTCCTGATGCATCGCCGACCCCGATCATGTGACGGGGGTCGGCGATGACGTCATATCCGGCCGCCCGGCCGGATGTGGTAGTTAGATGCCGCTGTCTGTGTTTGACAGCGGCATTTAACAGGTTAATAGCGGCGGGTGAATAGCGATTTCACCCGCCGCTATTGCGCGCACATGTCAGCTGTACAAAACAGCTGACATGTCGCGACTTTGATGTGGGCTCACCGCCGGAGCCCACATCAAAGGGGGATTCACGGCATGCGCAGTACTAGTACGGCGCATGTCGTGAAGGGGTTAACTAAATTTATTCGAAAAATTGCTTCACTTTATATTTTAGATGGAGTACAGCAATAAAAATGTTAGCAAACGTGCACGTTGCCTTCACAGTGTACATTTTAGAAATATCAGAATAATGATAAAACTTGCATGTTTTAAGCAATGTTATAACCTTGATGAGTCATTCAAGAATTCCACAGTCTAACGTAAGTACTACGGGGATTTTTTTTACTATATTTACAGAGCACTATAACCTTACCAATAACTATTAAGACATTTTCCATTCAAACAAAAAAGGGCAGGGTACAAAGAAGGAAAGGCATCATATTTTCACTACAATGCATTTGTAATAAGCGTAACAAAACACACAAACTGAACTGTTGCTTGGGAAACAAGGTAGGCTTACTAGGGCAATGTTACGTGTTTTAAATCTAAACATATTGATTATATTAAATAGTTAGTTTTAATTGTTGATTGATATTTTAACCCCTCCTCACCCCACACTGTTTTCACCTACCTGAACAGGCCATTTTTTTTTCATTTCTGACCATTTTATGAGCTTATAAATCTGGAACGATTCTACATATCTCAGTGATTCTGAGCTTCTTTTTTCAGGCCACATTGTACTTCATGTTAGCGGTACATTTCCATCAATATGATTTGCATTTATTTCTGAAAATATAAAAAATTTGATAAAAAATGTGAAAGTTTTGCTATTTTCAAACTTTTAATTTTATGCCCTTAAACCAGATAGATCCCACAAAATAAGTAATAAATAACATTTATAGCATGTCTACTTCACATCAGCATTATTTTTAAAGAATAACTTTTTTGTTTGGAAATTAGAAGGGTTAAAAGTTTATCAGCAATTTCTCATTTTTTCCACCAAAATTTATAAAACCAATTTTTTAGGGACCAAATCACATTTGGAAAGACT
Source organism: Ranitomeya imitator (assembly GCF_032444005.1). NCBI lineage: Eukaryota > Metazoa > Chordata > Amphibia > Anura > Dendrobatidae > Ranitomeya > Ranitomeya imitator. Next base: position 614,657,039 of record NC_091284.1, read on the forward strand.
TGGAGTGGTCTATATGGCAGAAAATACCCAAACGTTACAACATTTTAAAAACTACACCCCTCAAAGTGCCCTAAACCACATTCAAGAAGACCATTAATCCTTTAGGGGCTTCACTAGAATTAAAGCAATGTGAAAGAAAAAAATAAAATGTTACTTTGTCCCACAAATATATTGCTTTAGCCCCAAATGTTGCATTTGCAAAAATGGTAACAGGAGAAAATGGACCATACAATTTGTTTTACAGTTTCTCCTAAGAACAACGATACCCCATATATGGTGCAAAACGAATGTTTGGGTGCACAACAAAACTCGGAACGGAAGGAGCACCATTCAACTTTTGGAGCACAAAATTGGTTGGTAAAGATCACAGATGATATGGTACTGTACGTTTTCAGAGCTCCTGCTGTGCCTAAACAGTGGAAGCGCCCAACAAGTGACCCCATTTTGCAAACGACACCCCTCAAGACAGTTATCTAAAGGTGTGATGTGCACCTTGAAACCACAAATGCTTCATAGAATTTTATAACGCGGAGCCCTGAAAATGAAAAAATACGTTTTCCCTCAAAAATGTTGATACAGACCCAAATTCAGGCCACAATGGTAACAGGAGAAAATAGACATACAATTTGTTGTGCAATTTCTCTTGAATACACTGATACCCCATGTGTGGTGGAAAAATATTGTTTGGGCACACTGCAGGGCTCAGAAGGGAATGAGCGTCAATCTACTTTTGGAGCACAAAATAGGCTAGAATACATAGTGAACACCATGTCGCATTTGCAGGGCCCCTGATGTTCCTAAACAGTGGTAACCTCACACAATTGACCCCATTTTGGAAACTAGAACTCTGAACCCCTTAGTGACAGAGCCAATTTGGTACTTAATGACCGAGCCAATTTTTACAATTCTGACCACTGTCCCTTTATGAGGTTATAACTCTGGAACGCTTTAACGGATCCCGCTTGATTCAGAGGCTTTTTTGTGACATATCGTACTTCATGTTAGTGGTAATATTTCTTCGATATTACTTGCGATTATTTATGAAAAAAACGGAAATATGGCGAAAATGTTTAACATTTTTCAATTTTCAAACTTTGTATTTTTATGCCCTTAAATCAGAGAGATATGTCACAAAAAATAGTTTAAAAATAACATTTTCCACTTGTCTACTTTACATCAGCACAATTTTGAAAACAAATTTTTTTTTTGTTAGGGAGTTATAAAGGTTAAAAGTTGACCAGCAATTTCTCATTTTTACAACACCATTTTTCTTTGGGACCACATCACATTTGAAGTCATTTTGAGGGGTCTATGTGATAGAAAATAACCAAGTGTGACACCATTCTAAAATCTGCACCCCTCAAGGTGCTCAAAACCCCATTCAAGAAGTTTATTAACCCTTTACGTGCTTCACAGAAACTGAAACAATGTGGAAGGAAAAAATAAAAATTTACCTTTTTTTTGCAAACATTTTAATTCAGAACCATTTTTTTTTATTTTCACATGTGTAAAAACAGAAATGTAACCATAAATTTTGTTATGCAATTTCTCCTTAACACGCTGATACCCCATATGTGGGGGTAAACCACTGTTTGGGCGCACCACAGAGCTTGGAAGTGAAGGAGCGCCGTTTGACTTTTTCAGAATTGGCTGTAATTGAGATTGGATGAGATTGGATGCAAAAATGATCTTTTCGCCCACAAATTCTTATTTTCACAAGGGTAGCAGGAGAAATTAGACCACAAAAGTTGTTGTGCAATTTCTCCTGAGTACGTTGATACCCCATATTTGGGGGTAAATCACTGTTTGGGCGCACCGCAGAGCTTGGAAGAGAAGGAGTGCTGTTTTACTTTTTCAATGTAGAATTGGCTGGAATTGAGATCGGACACCATGTCGCGTTTGGAGAGCCCCTGATGTGCCTAAAAAGTGGAAACCCCCCACAAGTGACATCATTTTGGAAACTAGACCTCCCATGGAACTTATCTAGATGTGTGGTGAGCACTTTGAACCCCCAAGTGCTTCACAGAAGTTTATGACGTAGAGCCGTGAAAATAAAAAATCGCATTTGTTTACACAAAAATGATCTTTCCACCCTCAAATTCTTATGGTACCGTCACATTTAGCGATGCTGCAGTGATCTAAACAACAATCCCGATCGCTGCAGTGTCACTGTGTGGTCGCTGGAGAGCTGTCACACAGACAGCTCTCCAGCGACCAACTATGCGAAGTCCCCTGGTAACCAGGGTAATCATCGGGTTACTAAGCGCAGGGCCGCGCTTAGTAACCCGATGTTACCCTGGTTACCAGCGTAAACGTAAAAAAAAAAAAAACACTACATACTTACATTCCGGTGTCTGTCCCCCGGCGCTGTGCTTCTCTGCACTGACTGTGAGCACCAGCCGGAAAGCACAGCGGTGACATCACCGCTGTGCTCTGCTTTCCAGCCGGCGCTTACACAGTGCAGAGAAGCACAGCGCCGGGGGACAGACACCGGAATGTAAGTATGTAGTGTTTATTTTTTTTTACGTTTACGCTGGTAACCAGGGTAAACATCGGGTTACTAAGCGCGGCCCTGCGCTTAGTAACCCGATGTTTACCCTGGTTACCAGTGAAGACATCGCTGAATCTGCGTCACACACGCCAATTCAGCGATATCTGCGGGAGTCCAGCGACGAAATAAAGTTCTGGACTTTCTGCTCCGACCAACGATGGCACAGCAGGATCCTGATCGCTGCTGCCTGTCAAACTCAAGGATATCGCTAGCTAGGACGCTGCAACGTCACGGATCGCTAGTGATATCGTTCAGTGTGAAGGTACCTTTATTTTCACAAGGGTAACAGGAGAAATTAGACCACAAAAGTTGTTGTGCAATTTCTCCTGAGTACGTTGATACCCCATATGTGGGGGTAAAACACTGTTTGGGCGCACCGCAGAGCTTGGAAGAGAAGGAGTGCCGTTTTACTTTTTCAATGTAGAATTGGCTGGACTTGAGATCGGATGCCATGTCGCGTTTGGAGAGCCCCTGATGTGCCTAAACAGTGGAAACCCCCCACAAGTGACACCATTTTGGAAACTGGACCCCTTGAGGAACTTATCTAGATGTGTGGTGAGCACTTTAAACCCCCAGGTGCTTTACAAAAGTTTATAACGTAGAGCTGTGAAAATAAAAAATCACATTTTTTCTACAAAAATGATCATTTTGCCCCCAAATTTTTATTTTCACAAGGGTAACAGGAGCAATTAGACCACAAAAGTTGTTGTGCAACTTCTCCTGAGTACATCGATGCCCCATATGTGGGGGTAAACCACTGTTTGGGTGCACCGCAGAGCTTGGAAGAGAAGGAACGCCGTTTTACTTTTTCAATGTAGAATTGGCTGGAATTGAGATCGGACGCCATGTCGCGTTTGGAGAGCCCCTGATGTGCCTAAACAGTGGAAACCCCCCACAAGTGACCCCATTTTGGAAACTAGACCCCCCATGGAACTTATCTAGATGTGTGGTGAGAACTTTAAATGCCCAAAAACTTCACAGAAGTTTATAATGCAGAGTCGTAAAAATAAAAAATATTTTTTTTTCCACAAAAAAGATTTTTTAGCCCCCAAGTTTTTTATTTCACAAGGGTAACAAGAGAAACTGGACCCCAAAAGATGTTGTCCAATTAGTCCTGAGTATGCTGGTACCCCATATGTGGGGGTAAACCACTGTTTGGGTGCACGGCAGAGCTCGGAAGGGAAGGAGCCTTGTTTTGGAATGCAGACTTTGATAGAATGATCTGCGGGTGTTATGTTGCATTTGCAGAGCCCCTGATGTACCTAAACAGTAGAAACCCCCCACAAGTGACCCCATTTTGGAAACTAGACCCCCAAGGAACTTATCTAGATGTGTGGTGAGAACTTTGAATGCCCAAGTGCTTCACAGAAGTTTACAATGCAGAGTCGTGAAAATAAAAAATATTTTTTTTTCCACAAAAAAGATTTTTTAGCCTCCAAGTTTTAATTTTCACAAGGGTAACAGGAGAAATTGGACCCCAAAAGTTGTTGTCCAATTTATCCCGAGTACGCTGGTGCCCCATATGTGGGGGTAAACCACTGTTTGGGCGCACGGCAGAGCTCAGAAGGGAGGGAGCACCATTTGACTTTTTGAGCGCAAAATTGGCTGTCGTGTTTGGAGACCCCCTGATGTACCTAAACAGTGGAAACCCCCCAATTCTAGCTCCAACCCTAACCCCAACATACCCCTAACCCTAATCCCAACCCGATCCATAATCCTAATCACAACCCTAACGATAATCACAACCCTAACCCCAAAACAACCCTAATCTCAACCCTAACCATAACCCTAATCAAAACCCTAAATCCAACACACCCCTAATCCTAATCTCAAACCTAACCTCAAACCTAACCCTAATCCCAATACACCCCTAATCCTAATCCCAACCCTAACTTTAACCCTAATCCCAAACCTAACCCTAATCCCAAACGTAACCCAAATGCCAACCTTAACCCTAATACCAACCCTAATCCAAACCCTAACCCTAATCCCAACTCTAACCCTAACTTTAGCCGCAACCCTAGCCCTAACTTTAGCCCCAACCCTAACCCTAGCCCTAAGGCTACTTTCACACTTGCGTCGTGTGGCATCCGTCGCAATCAGTTGTTTTGGACAAAAAACGGATCCTGCAAATGTGCCCGCAGGATGCCTTTTTTGCCCATAGACTTGTATTGCCGACGGATGGCCATACGTCGCGTCCGTCATGCAATAAAGTAAAATACAGTAGACCCTTATTATATCCACAATTCTATATCTCAAAGATATTTTTTAGATCAGAAAATATACCAGTAATAAGGTGCACTGTGAAGACATCAGTGAAGAACCACTGTAATGAAGAGACCAAACACCTGATCACCATAGGATAAGAAATCACCAGTCTTAAAGCTCAGGAATCAATAATATGCCTTTACTAGCTGAAAAGCCCGGCGTTGCCTGGGCATAGTAAATATCTGTGGTTAGTTATAGCACCTCACTTCTCTTATTTTCCCATCACGCCTCTCATTTTCCCCCTCACATCTCTCATTTTCTCCCTCACATCTCTCATTTTCTCCCTCACTCCTCTCATTCCCCCCTAACACTTGTCATTTCAACCTCACATCTGTCATTTTCTGATCACTCCATTATTTTTCCTCACTCCTCTCATTTTGCACTCACACCTTTTCATTTTCACCTCACACCTCTCATTTTCACCTCATCACCTCAGTATATACATGTTTGTCATCTCCCTTATATATAGTATACATCTGTATGTCATCTCCTGTATATAGTATATACCTGTATGTCATCTCCCCTGTATATATTATATACCTGCTGTGTGTCATCTCCCCTATACATAGTATATACCTGAATGTCATCTCCTCCTGTATATAGTATATACCTGTGTGTCATCTCCCCTGTATATAGTATATATCTGTGTGTCATCTCCTCCTGTATATAGTATATACCTGCATGTCATCTTCTATATATAGCATATACCTGTATGTCATCTCCTCCTGTATATAGTATATACCTGTGTGTCATCTCCTCCTCTATATAGTATATACCTGTATGTCATCTCCTCCTGTACATATATATGTACCTGTATGTCATCTCCTCCTCTATATAGTATATACCTGTGTGTCATCTCTCCTGTATATAGTATATATCTGTGTGTCATCTCCCCTGTATATAGTATATACCTGTGTGTCATCTCCTCCTGTATTAGACCTCATTCACATGTTATTTGCTCAGTATTTTTACCTCAGTATTTGTAAGCTAAATTGGCAGCCTGATAAATCCCCAGCCAACAGGAAGCCCTCCCCCTGGCAGTATATATTAGCTCACACATACACATAATAGACAGGTCATGTGACTGACAGCTGCCGTATTTCCTATATGGTACATTTGTTGTAGTTTGTCTGCTTATTAATCAGATTTTTATTTTTGAAGGATAAGACCAGACTTGTGTGTGTTTTAGGGCGAGTTTCATTTGTCAAGTTGTGTGTGCTGAGTTGCGTGTGGCGACATGCATGTAGCAACTTTTGTGAGATGAGTTTTGTGTGGCAACATGCGTGTAGCAACTTTTTGTGTGTCGAGTTGCATGTGACAGGTTAGTGTAGCAACTTGTGTGCAGCAAGTTTTGCGCATGGCGAGTTTTGCGCGTGGCGAGTTTTGTGTGGTGCCTTTTGAGTATGTGCAAGTTTTGTGTGAGGCAAATTTTGCATGTGTTGCAACTTTTGTGCATGTGGCAATTTTTCCGCGTGTGCAAGTTTTGCGCGTGGCAAGTTTTCCATGAGGTGAGTTTTGCACTTGTGGCGAGTTTTGCAAGAGCCTAGTTTTTGCATGTGGCGAGTTCTGCGCGTGGCGAGTTTTGAGCGGCGACTTTTGTGTTTCGACTTTTATGTGGCGAGGTTGGAGAATGTGTGGTGAAATGTGTGCTGAGGGTGATATGTGTTCAAGCACGTGGTAGTGTGTGGCGCATTTTGTGTGTGTGTTCATGTCCCCGTGTGTGGTGAGTATCCCATGTCGGGGCCCCACCTTAGCAACTGTACGGTATATACTCTTTGGCACCATCGCTCTCACTCTTTACGTCCCCATTGTTCACATCTGGCAGCTGTCAATTTGCCTCCAACACTTTTCCTTTCATTTTTTCCCATTATGTAGATAGGGGCAAAATTGTTTGGTGAATTGGAAAGCATGGGGTTAAAATTTCACCTCACAACATAGCCTATGACGCTCTCAGGGTCCAGACGTGTGACTGTGCAAAATTTTGTGGCTGTAGCTGCGACGCCTCCAACACTTTTCCTTTCACTTTTTCCCCATTATGTAGATAGGGGCAAAATAGTTTGGTGAAATGGAAAGCGCGGGGTTAAAATTTCACCTCACAACATAGCCTATGACGCTCTCAGGGTCCAGACGTGTGACTGTGCAAGATTTGGTGGCTTTAGTTTCGACGCCTCCAACACTTTTCCTTTCACTTTTTTCCCCATTATGTAGATAGGGGCAAAATTGTTTGGTGAATTGGAACGCGCGGGGTTAAAATTTCGCCTCACAACATAGCCTATGACACTCTCGGGATCCAGACATGTGACTGTGCAAAATTTTGTGGCTGTAGCTTCGACGCCTCCAACACTTTTCCTTTCACTTTTTTCCCCATTATGTAGATAGGGGCAAAATTGTTTGGTGAATTGGAACGCGCGGGGTTAAAATTTCACCTCACAACATAGCCTATGACGCTCTCGGGGTCCAGACGTGTGACTGTGCAAAATTTTGTAGCTGTAGCTTTGACGCCTCCAACACTTTTCCTTTCACTTTTTTCCCTATTATGTAGATAGGGGCAAAATTGTTTGGTGAATTGGAACGCGCGGGGTTAAAATTTCGCCTCACAACATAGCCTATGATGCTCTCGGGGTCCAGACATGTGACTGTGCAAAATTTTGTGGCTGTAGCTTCGACACCTCCAACACTTTTCCTTTCACTTTTTTCCCCATTATGTAGATAGGGGCAAAATTGTTTGGTGAATTGGAATGCGCGGGGTTCAAATTTCACCTCACAACATAGCCTATGACGCTCTCGGGGTCCAGACATGTGACTGTGCAAAATTTTGTGGCTGTAGCTTCGACGCCTCCAACACTTTTCCTTTCACTTTTTTCCCCATTTTGTAGATAGGGGCAAAATTGTTTGATGAATTGGAACGCGCGGGGTTAAAATTTCACCTCACAATATAGCCTATGACGCTCTCGGGGTCCAGACGTGTGACTGTGCAAAATTTTGTGGCTGTAGCTGCGACGGTGCAGATGCCAATCCCGGACATACATACACACACACATACACACATTCAGCTTTATATATTAGATTTAATAAAGTGGCAATTGATATAAAAATATTTTAAAAGTTATATAACATATGTTTTAGCAATAAAACAATCGCAGGGATAAGATTACATGGTACTCAGCAGAGTAGCCCCCAATACAAAAAAGGAATATTTACTTTGTCACTGTGCAAATCAAAAAATAAAAATAAAACCAAAGTACAATATATATAAAAAATGTACAAAAAACTTGATAAAAAACTGTATATGTGAATATAAATAACAAAAGCACAATAGCTTTGTAAAAAGAGGTGTTGCCAAAAAATTTATATATGTGCACAGTGAATAATATGAAAAAAACCGCAACTCACTTTTGAAAGTGCCAGAAGTGCTTAGCCCTATATAGGGTCTAAATCCAAGTGACCTTAAGTTCAAATGTGCTAGCATAGCGATATCACTTATATAAGTATATGGGGGAATTTTATAGCAGCTCACTAAGATTAAAGTGCCCAGGTGCATAGACCTATAAAAAGGTCAATAAACATATGAACCATATGTGAAGAGATGGTACAGAGATATAGCTTTTATATATACCTGGGGGGAGAGGCTGGGTCCAGGACCTGCGTGCGCCCGAAGCTCGTTTCGGATATGTTTCCTTCGTCAGGGGGCACTGGATCCGTTGTGTTTTGGTGGACCATCGTCACAAAAAAACGTTCAATGTAACCTTTTTTTTGTACGTCGCGTCCACCATTTCTGCGCATGCGTAGCCGTAACTCTGCCCCCTCCTCCCCAGGACATAGACTGGGCAGCGGATGCGTTGAAAAACTGCATCCGCTGCCCACGTTGTGCACAATTTTCACAACATGCATCGGTACGTCAGGCCGACGCATTGTGACGGCCCCGTACCGACGCAAGTGTGAAAGAAGCCTAACACTAGCTCTAACCCTAACCCTAGCCCTAACCCTAAATTTAGCCCAAACCCTAACCCTAAATTTAGCCCCAACCCTAACCCTAATTTTAGCCCCAACTCCTCTCTCCTGCTGGCCGGCAGATGGCGGCAGATGGCAGGCGCACTGCGCATGCGCCCGCCATTTTCTTTCCCGATGAAGAAGCCGGCGGGCAGGAGAGGATGCAGGAGGACCCAGGGACACCGGTAAGTATAATAGGGTCCCCGAATCCCCCTATATCTCTGTCCTCTGATGTGCGATCACATCAGAGGACAGAGAATGACAGATCGCTTTTTTTTTTTTTGTGACCACTGGTAAACAGTTAATTACCGGCGATCGCAAAACGGGGTCGGTAAAAACCGACCCCGATCATGTTCTTTGGGGTCTTGGCTACCCCCGGCAGCTGAGACCCCAAAGATCCTGCCGGTGCCGGCCGGCGGGCGCACTGCGCATGCGTATGCCATTTTTTTGCCGGAAAAAGATGGCGGCACCCATCGGAAGCCACGAGGAGCACCGGGGGAGACAGGTGAGTATCGGGGGGCTATCGGGGACCCCATTAATCTGTCCTCTGATGTGCGATCACATCGGAGGACAGAGAAATTAAAGATAAATCATGGTTTTTTTTTTGCGATCGTCGGTAAACGGTTAATTACCGGCGATCGCAATTCGGGGGTCGGTAAAAAAAACCCCGAATCATGTTCTCTGGGGTGTCGGCTACCCCCGGCAACCGACACCCCAGAGAAAATCCGACTCTGGGGGGCGCTAGGCGCTATTTACTTTTTCCACAGCGCCGTTAATTAACGTGACCCTATTTTGGAAAGTACACTTTTTCAGAAATTCATCTAGGGGTGTATTGAGCGTTTTTAACCTTCAGGTTAAAGGTTGAGAGTGAGACTGGAAGACAGGGTGGTGCTGGGATACATACTGAAAGCATTATCTGCCATCCAACCGATCACCTGTATGCATAGTTCTGGTTTCAAAAGTGATGTACTGGGCCCCCTGCAAAGTGGGACAGCTAGGTCTCATGGATGAGCATATTTGTAGTGCTCCAGGCACAGTTTCACCTGACCCATGGCCTCAGCCTCTGTGTGCACCATCAGTAGCACATCCACATCCCTTACAGCATGCCTTGTGCATTTTAAATTAGATATATGCAGCACCCCAGAGATCTGGTCCTTGCAGTATGACACTCTGCCACTAAGGGGAGTGATGGTACGTCTGATGGCACTGAAGGAATTCTACTGACCAGGTATCACCAGCACACATTACACTTCACACTCCGGCCACTAGGGGGAAAAAAAGGCTTTATTTATTGGGCCACTCCTCACACTGGTAAAACTAGGGGTTGGATAGGAAGTTAGTCAGAAGCTGACTGGGTTGGATTCAGGCAACATCCCGTGGCAGGGGGTGTTGCAGGGAGAAGACACAGGGGGTCCCTGTCAGGCGTGGGAATCTGGCAGGTGCCTAGCGAACAGAGCAGAACATAACGGAACCGCGCCTGCACACCCCGCGGCGGTATCCTAAGAGAGAGACACGAAGAGAAGGATATTGTGGAACAGTGAGAAACGAGATCAAGCACAAAGGAGAACCAGTAGGAGTTGTGCCGTGAGACCGAGGCAACATCCTACTGAGGCACGTAGCCTGTGGCCGGAACACCGCGGGAGTAACTGACTCTAGGCCTTACTTCGAACTCCGCAGGACAGTTAATTATAGGTTGGCTGTCTACCTTAAATTTCCTACAAAGACATAGGGGGCAACGCGTGGAGAGGGGCGTCTCTAGGGTCCCGGAAGAGCTCCGAGCCTTCCCGTCATACGGGTGCGTCCTAGCCATAACATTCCTGGGGGACGAGAAACTAGTAACATCTGGAACAAGCGAGAGAGAATTAGAAAGAACGAACGAACGAGAACAGCAGTTGTGAGAACTATTCCGAATGCTCAGCAGGGTAGCACTACAACACACAGGCGCTAGTGGTAGGCACTGATTTCCACCTGCAAAGGGAACTCTGGATGTGCCCATCGGACCGGCCGGTCTCAGATAGTCCTGTTAACTGTGCTCTTGATTGAGGATCCTGAAGTCTTCAGTAAAGAGGTAAAGAGACTGCAACCTTGTGTCCTCGTTATTGACTGCACCTCACAACATCACCATCCACCTTACTGGGAAGCCCTGGGGACACACTTCACCTGTGGGAAGGTATACCATCCAGCTGCCATTCCATCATCCCAGCGGACCCCACAGCAGCGTCGGTCACTCTGACCAAACACCACAGGTGGTGTCACGAAACCTTGACAGACTCCTATCACCTTTTATTGGACGCCCCTTAGCAGGGTCACGGACCAGGTCTAGCCACCGTGACAGCTTCAGAACCGAACCAGAGAGGCCCGGTACCGAAAACTCATGGCCCTGTGTCTGGGGGCGCTCCATATGCAATATATGCCTGCAAACTTTATAGTATTAATAGGGAAAAGAAAAAAGCTAGCCCTGAAAAGGAATTTTGTGTGCCGGCCGCCTGATGACTGTGTAAAAATTTTTGAATTATGGCGGCCTGTTTTCCCTTCAAAAGTTTATAGTGAGAGCCGCCTGCTTACCCTCTTAAAATCTGAAGCGATGGCAACCTGATGACAAAGTGAAAATTTTGAGAGAGGGCTGCCTGTTTACCCTCTGAAAATTTGTAGCGAGGGCCGCCTGTTTCCCGTACTAAAATTTTGAACGAGGGCCGCCTGATGACCTTGTAAAAATTTTAAGCGAGTGCTGCCTGTTTACCCTCTTAACATTTGGAGAGAGACCATGTAAAAATTCTAAGTAATGGCCGCCTGTTTACCCTCTAAAAATTTGAAACAAGGGCAGCATGATGATCCTCCAAAAATTTTGAGCAAGGGCCACCCATCTAACATCTTAAAATTTGGAGTGAGGATTGCCTCATGACCCTTTAAAAATTTTGAGCAAGAGCCGCCTTTATACTCTCTAAAAATTTGGAGCGAGGGCTGCATGATGACTTTCTAAAAAGTATGAGTGAGGGCTGCCTGTTTACCCTCCAAAATTTTTGAGCAAGGGCTGCATGCAGATCCTCTAAACATTTTGAGCAAGGGTCACCTGTTTACCCTCTTTAAATGTAAATTGAGGACCTCTTGTTTACCCTCTTAAAATTTGTAGTGAGGGCCACCTGTTTACCCTCAAGAAATTTGGAGTGAGGGCAGCATGATGATGTTGGTATGGGGTGGAGGAGGACAAGAAAAAGAAAAAAATCATGAACCGTATACCTTTTTTGGATGGGAAGGGGTGCACGGGAATGCACCAGAAAAAAGGAACATTTAAATTGGCTTTATATTCCACTGATGTAATCCGGTGGGGTTGAGAAGTTTGGGAAAATTTAGGCCTTGTTCATTTTGATAAGAGTGAACCTGACAGCATTTTCAGTTGACAAGAAGATGCCCCCAGCGGCACAGAAAACCTGCTCTGACAAAAGGCCAGCACCTCCAAGGCATAGAGGGACAGCTCATGCCATGTGTCCAGCTAGAATACTCAATAATTGTACCAGTCAAGTGTATTGTTGTCTCTGGGGAGCACAGAGGAAGCAGGTAGGTCAGATGGAATGAAAGGTCCACCGTAGCTCCAGCCGTGTGCCTCCGATGGAGGATGGGTGCAGTGGTAGAATGAAAAAAAAGGTAAGAGGAGTGCTAGGAACTCAAGGACACCTGATAAAGATGGGGTTTCCATCGAAACGCGTTGTCAAATCATCTACCTACCTGTGTCGCTGAGTTCCTAGCGCTCCTCTGACCGTTTTTTTCATTCTACTTCTACCCAATAATTGTACGGCACAGAGGAGTCACTGGTACTGTTGGCTAGGTACTCCACCATCTTCCAAAACTTTTTCCTCCTTGTCAGACTACCTGGTGAATCAGAGCCTGGGCATTGGGAGGGTCTTATGAAACTGTCCCAGACCTTTGATAGTGTTCCCCTGCCTGTGCTGGATCTGGTGTGTGTCTCCCTCATCTCTCATCATTGGTTGCCCAAGAATCTATGACCTCTGCTGACAGTGTTGTCAGATGAGAATTTTTGTACTAGTTGTTCAATTAGGGCCTTCTGGTATTGCACCATTTTCCTAGCCCTCTCTGCCACAGGAAGGAGAGACAGAAAGCTCTCCCTGTAGCATGGGTCGAGAAGAGTGAACAACCAGTAATCCGTGTTGTCCAAAATACGTATAATGCAAGGATCATGGGAAATGCAGAGGGACATAAAGGCAGTCATGGGTGCCAAATTCCCAACAAGCAAGACTTCCCTGTCCCCACCAGCAGGACCAATCTCCATCTCCTGCTCCTCCCTGTCTTCTTCCTCTTCAGCCCATCCATGCTGAAAAAGAAGAGATGAAGCTGGTGTGGGTAGTACCCTCTGTAGAGCAGGCAACCATCTCCTTTCCATCCTCCTCCTCAACCTCTTCCTCCTCATTATCACCCAATCTGCCCTGAGAAGATGAGATGAGGCTGGGTTGGATGGTATTACCCCGAGTACTTTCCTCCTCCATCTCCACGTGGTCCACATGCAAAGCTTCCTCTTTAATTGTGGGCAGTAGTGATGGGCGAGCCCAAACGGTAAAGTTTGAAGTCCATGCATTGACCCCAAACTTCTCCTGGAAGTTCATGTTACTGTACAGGTTCGGGAGCCCAAACAAAGCTTGTTGAAAGGCTGCAGAGTAGCCAATCAACAAGCTTTTCCAGTGTGAACCCTCAGCTGTCAGCTATATCTTGGCTGGTTATCAGAAATAGAGATGTCCTCACGCCATTTTTTATAATTATTTTTGAGGCAGGATTAGCAAAGCTGTAATTTGGCTACATTTAATGAGCATGCCACAACATCTGGCACCACCATGTGATTCTGCCTGTATTAGCAGGAGGCAGCGTTTCAACAACATGGTGGAAAAGTACGTGTCCACACATATCCACATACTAACTGATGAGTCTGCCCCATTTAACTATTGGGTGTCCAAATTAGATGCATGGCAAGAGTTTGCCCATTACACCTTGGAGATGCTGACCTGCCCTGCAGCAAGTGTCATGTCAGAGGGTGTCTTTAGCACCACAGGTGGTATTATCATAGACAGGCGCATCTGCCTATCCACAGACAGCTTGAGGAGGCTAACATTCATAAAAAAGAATCAGGCATGGATCACTTGTCCGTACCTTTGGCTGACTAGACAATTATACCAGCGGCACCCAGCCATGGTTACACTCTATTTGGCATATTTTAAGTCATTTGCCTTAAAAAAAAATGTGTTAGCCCCACTCCCCAACTTCCACCTATCCAACCATGTCCACCTCCACCCCCTCTTTCACTTGGACCTCTGCAGCATGGTTCAATTTTTTTAATTTTATTTTTTTTTGTTTCTATTATTTTCAGCCATTTGATTGAAAAAAGTGATGGTCCCCTTCCACCAAGTTCACCTGCACTTGGACCTCTGCTACATGGTTTAAATTTCTTTATTTTTTTGTCTCATATTTTAAGTCATTTCCTGATCCCCTTTTGCTTGCAGGGCAATTGTCTTGCTCTTAACCCCATTTTTTTTTATTTGCAGCACCCTACCCCTTACTACTACCATTTTACAGCCATTTTATAGCATGGAAAGTTGGGTCTACACTCCTTTTTTAATTATTTATTATTAAAAAAATAAATAATGAAAAAATATCCAAGTGGAATCCTCCCCACCATTTTTTATCACAAGCCAATGTAGAGCAACCCCTAACAAAAAATTAAGTGTGTTCTCCCCCATTTTTGATAACCAGATAAGGGAAAGCATACAGCTGGGGGCTGCAGCCCTCAGATGTTTGCTTTGCCTTTGTTGTTATTAAAAATAGGAGGACCCCAAGTCATTATTTCAAATGTATTTAAACAACTAAAAAAAGGAGAAAGGTATACCCCCATTTTTGAAAACCAATCAAGGGAAAGCTGACAGCTTGGTTCTGCAGCCTACAGCTTCATGCTTTTCCTTAACTGATTAACCAAATAGGGGGAACCCCACTTTTAAATACATTTATTAATTATTACATAAATACATAAATAAATAAATAAATGACATGTGGTCTCCCCTATTTTTAATAACCAGCTAAGGGAAAGCAGAAACCTGATCTGGTGTTATTATTCTGGGAAAGGGCCAATATCAATAAAGGTTCCCAGCCTATTAAAATCAACTCACAGCTGTTTGCGTAGTCTTTACTGGCCATTAAAATTGGGGGCAATTAGCACTCATCAGCTGATGCCTGACCGGCGGTAACTTTTTCACCGCCAATCACAGCTGCTGGCTCACATGCTGTCATCTGTAGCTAGTATTTTGATCTCTCAAGTCCTTGCCCATTCTACACTTAAGAGTCAAGGGGGCAGAGTTAATCGACAATTGACAGCCTTTTCTATATATATGCATATAGAGCTGTCAATCTCATGTCAGGACCCTCTTCTCCAAAGCCTAGAATGAGCAGGTACATCAGTGAATAAAACACAATTTAATTTGATTTTTTTCTGAAATACCTATTCTGATCAACACTTACTGCTCTATAATTTTGTACTCATAAATTGCACAGGATTCCCAAGCTGACAGGCTCACTTTAACATGAGGCAGGCGGCCCTTTTACACATCAGTTAAGCATTAGCTGTTCAAACAAATGACAAACAGGTGAAGACTTAAAGATATGTCTTGGATCTAGCTGAATGTCCAGCTTAGGGTTGTATGGTACCTATCACTATATGTGGGTGGACAGATTTAAATTGAATCCATTTTGTTCTCTGGATAGTCCTTATTACCCTTGTGTAAACACATTAGCATTCAGAGCACACATACTGAGAATCTTAAGGCACTTTCTAAAACCACAACAAACTTAACTCTTCATGCGATATACAGTACTAGTCTTCTCATGTGTACTCAGTATATTGTACAACAGTTGTACACGTGGGCAGAAAGAAATATTTTTTGCAAAGTTATAATACATGATAACATGGTAACAAGCTACCTGTAAAATTCACAAAAAATCCTTAAAGGCTGCAAATTATCTCTTCAGTCAACGTTATATTTTATGCTTGATTGCATTTTGGCTTGTCTGCAAATGCTCTCCACCTACACACAGTCCCATTCCAAGCCTCCAAGGTTTTTGCAATATTCTTTGTTAAAACGACTTATATCCGATCATCTATAAAATAATATGGTTTTCTTTTCTGTTTTGCCAAGTTTTTACAAAGCCAAGATGTGAATCCAAGACACTCACTGTTTAAATACAGGAAGACAAAAAAAAAGTCTAAAATCTAAATACTGTACACTTAGGCTTGTTTTCAGATGGGAATAGAAAGAAATGAAATATCAATCTAAACCCATAATGCATAACAGTATTATGGCTGCCAATCAGCTGGATAATCATGAACAAACTTTAAAGTCATATTTCTTAATAAAACCGTATCACTGATAATCTTTTGGATTAGATATATGAGATGAGAATCAGGTGAAACCTTTGTTCTTGTCTTAGCAGTATGCTAATATGAAATTTCAATGTATTATAAAAGTCTTGTGCCGCCAGATATGCACTAAAGAAAGCTGGTTAAAGACAGAAAAAATTCCCTGGCATACTATGAATGTGTTAGGAAGTGCACTCAACAGCCAAGCGTTAAAAATATCAGTTCTTGAATTAATGTCAATATCTTGCTCTGATACAGCGATTAAACAGTTTGAAAAAATGGATTGGATTTCACATCATGAGTAGTGTTGAGCATTCCGATACCGCAAGTATCGGGTATCGGCCGATATTTGCGGTATCGGAATTCCAATACCGAGTTCCGATACTTTCAGTATATCGCTGTTGTGAATTCTGTGGCTGAGTTCACTTCTGTGGTCACAAGTGGTATTGCAGTCTCTGGGCTTCCTCCCTCAGGTGTTTTGGTGAGCTCGTTGGCTGCCTTGCTATTTAGCTCCACCTGAGTCTGTCTTCCTTGCTCCTTGTCAATGTTCCAGTGTTGGATCTGAGCTACTGCATCTTTCCTTGGGCCTGCTGCTCTGCTAGATAAGTGCTTCTAGTTTGTTTTCTGTTTTTTTCTGTCCAGCTTGCTATTGTCTTTTGCTGGAAGCTCTGAGAAGCAGAGGGGTGCACCGCCGTGCTGTTAGTTCGGCACGGTGGGTCTTTTTGCCCCTTTGCGTGGTTTTCGTTTTAGGGTTTTTTGTAGACTGCATAGTTCTCTTTGCTATCCTCGCTCTGTCTAGAATATCGGGCCTCACTTTGCTGAATCTATTTCATTCCTACGTTTGTCTTTTCATCTTGCTAACAGTCATTATATGTGGGGGGCTGCCTATTCCTTTGGGGTATTTCTCTGAGGTAAGTCAGGCTTGTATTTCTATCTTCAGGCTAGTCAGCTCCTCAGGCAGTGCCGTGTTGCATAGGTAGTTGTTAGGCGCAATCCACTGCTGCTTATAGTTGTGTGAGGATAGATCAGGTACTGCAGTCTACAGAGATTCCACGTCTCAGAGCTCGTCCTATTGTTTTTGGTTATTGCCAGATCTCTGTATGTGCGCTGATTACTGCACGCTGTGTTGCCTGATTGCCAGCCATAACAGTACAAGGAGCCACACCAATGATTCCCAATAGAGGGAAAAAAGAAATCCTGACATCATTTTTTTTTCTTAGCTCTGTCTTCAGTCTTTTTTTTCCCCTAGACATTAGAGTGCTTCAGGACACAGCTGTGGACATGGATATTCAGGCTCTGTGCTCCTCAATGGATAATCTCGTTGTAAATGTACAAAAGATTCAAGATACTATTGATCAGAAATCGATGCTAGAACCAAGAATTCCGATTCCTGATTTGTTTTTTGGTGACAGAACTAAGTTCCTGAGCTTCAGAAATAATTGTAAGCTATTTTTGGCCTTGAAACCTCATTCTTCTGGTAATCCTATTCAACAGGTTTTGATTATTATTTCTTTTTTGCGCGGCGACCCACAGGACTGGGCGTTTTCTCTTGCACCAGGAGATTCTGCATTGAGTAATGTTGATGCATTTTTCCTGGCGCTCGGATTGCTTTACGATGAGCCTAATTCAGTGGATCAGGCTGAGAAAAATCTGCTGGCTTTATGCCAGGGTCAGGATGATGTAGAAGTATATTGTCAGAAATTTAGGAAATGGTCAGTACTAGAGTTGAGCGACCTTGACCTTTTTAGAGTCGAGCCGGGTTTTGCGAAACCCGACTATGTCCAAAGTCGGGTCGAGTGAAATCGGCCGATTATGACGTAAAGTCGGGATCGACCGAAACACGAAACCCAATGCAAGTCAATGGGGCAGCATAGTCGGCAGTGAGTGGGGGCCAGGAAAACACCTAGAGTGCCCATTTTAATGTCAAAACCATCCATTCTTCTTAATGAAGCTTGTCAAGCGTAATTTACCTTATAATAATTGGAAGGCATTTGAAATTGGGGGTCATTTGGCTAAAGTTGTGGGGGGTAGGGCTGGTTCAAGTAATTAGTGGGCCCAGGAAATCTGGACCACGTCACGGCAGTGGAGCAGGGAGAGGTAAGTATTTCAACTTTGCAAGTGCTGTGAACCTGAGCAAGCAGGGGGGGCCCACTCGTTGGCATTGGCACTGGCACAGGGCCCCTCAAAGTACAGCGGTGTGTTTGCACGGCGGGGGCGCCTCCCACCGGCAGCAACACTTTTGCGTACTATGAGAGGCCCTGTGCCAGTGACGTCGCCAACTAGTATTCCTCCCCCCACCTGATGAAGGAACCTGCACTTTCATCTGCACCTTCCTCTTTGTCCCCGTGTAAGGTGGTATGGTATGCGGGAAGAGCAACCTGACTTTCTGCAGGGTCACAATGTTGTTGTGTAGCGTGCACGGGGAATGTTGCGTTATGGGTCAATGTACCAGCAGACTCATCTATCACTGGCTGGGCAATGGGCACGATGAAGTGGAAACACAGATATAGGCCCAAAGAAGAAAGTGGGCTAAATGCAGTTCAAAATTGGTAACACAGGAATAACCAGGGGGCATTGCAGTGGAGGACAACTGGAATGAGAGGCTGACACAGAGAGTAGGGCCAAATCAGTAAGTAGTCGAAATGCAGTTCAAAATTGGCAACCGTAGTAAACAGGCGGCACAGCTTTGTTCAGTGGAGGAGAACAGCAAGGAGTGGCAGACACCGATAGTAGGCCCCAAACCAACTAGTACGCCAAATGCAGTTGTTCCATTTAACCACAATTTAATGAGAGCCTGAAGATAGAAGCTCAGGAAAGGCAACCTGGGGAACACCTTGGAGTGTAACACACCATCTCTCTCCACCCCATACCCATTTTGTATGGCCTAATGCAGTGTACTTTTCTACAACTACTAAACGAGAGTCGGAAGACCGAAGCAATGGCAAGGAAACCTGGGGAACACCTTAGAGTGTAACACACCCTCTCTCTACACCCCATACCCAATTTGAAGGTCTAATGCAGTGTAGTTTCCAAGAACTACTAAACGAGAGCCGGAAGATCGAAGCTCAGGAAAGGCAACCTGGGGAACACCTTGGAGTGTAACACAACGTCTCTCTACACGACGGAAGGGCTGATTCTTAGGAAGGAAGGCTGTTGGAAATAAGCATTGCGCGTCCGAGGGTGATTAGATTCTTATTAGGTATATACTCACCCTCGGACGCGCCCTGCTTCTTTATTTGGAATGAATGTTTATTTGCAATGTGGTGTTGACTTTCTCTATTATTTTGGTAATTAATGATTTTATTATTTTCATTATTTTGCATCTTCTCGGCAATAATATAAAGAAGACGCGACAGGACAACACTCGGTGGATGCCATATGTGTGTTTTCAATTTAAAAAACCTTTCAGTTAACTACTTGCAGGAGAAAGTAATTGTAGCTGGTGGCCATTTTTAGTACTGTACCAGATTTTAGCTGTTTGTTTGTTTTTAATGTCAAAATGTCTGCATTTGATATCTCACCAGTATTTTCTTTTTTATAAGCAAAATCCTTTTTTTTTTATTTTATGATGTTGGTTCAAGGGGTACACGGGCAGCAGTAGACAGGTCAGTGGAGGCCTAGTGGAAGGAGGGACCGCAGACAGGCTTCGAAGCCCTAACATAATAAATTGGGCTGCCTGTAGGCAATTTAAAATTGGTTCCAGGGGAACACGGGCAGCAGTAGACAGGTCAGTGGAGGCCTAGAGGAAGGAGGGACCGCAGATGCGCCAATGTTTCCCCCATACCAAATTTGTAGGCCTAATGCAGTGTAGTTTCCAACAACTACTAAACGAGAGCCGGAATTTCGAAGCTCAGGAAAGGCAACCTGGGGAACACCTTGGAGTGTAACACACCCTCTCTCTACACCCCATACCCAATTTGAAGGTCTAATGCAGTGTAGTTTCCAAGAACTACTAAACGAGAGCCGGAAGATCGAAGCTCAGGAAAGGCAACCTGGGGAACACCTTGGAGTGTAACACACCCTCTCGCTACACCCCATACCCAATTTGAAGGCCTAATGCAGCGTAGTTTCCAACAACTACTAAACGAGAGCCGGAAGATCGAAGCTCAGGAAAGGCAACCTGGGGAACACCTTGGAGTGTAACAAACCCTCTCTCTACACCCCATACCCAATTTGTAGGCCTAATGCAGCGTAGTTTCCGACAACTACTAAACGAGAGCCGGAATATCGAAGCTCAGGAAAGGCAACCTGGGGAACACCTTGGAGTGTAACACACCCTCTCTCTACACCCCATACCCAATTTGAAGGCCTAATGCAGTGTAGTTTCCAAGAACTACTAAACGAGAGCCGGAAGATCGAAGCTCAGGAAAGGCAACCTGGGGAACACCTTGGAGTGTAACACAACGTCTCTCTACACGACGGAAGGGCTGATTCTTAGGAAGGAAGGCTGTTGGAAATAAGCATTGCGCGTCCGAGGGTGATTAGATTCTTATTAGGTATATACTCACCCTCGGACGCGCCCTGCTTCTTTATTTGGAATGAATGTTTATTTGCAATGTGGTGTTGACTTTCTCTATTATTTTGGTAATTAATGATTTTATTATTTTCATTATTTTGCATCTTCTCGGCAATAATATAAAGAAGACGCGACAGGACAACACTCGGTGGATGCCATATGTGTGTTTTCAATTTAAAAAAACTTTCAGTTAACTACTTGCAGGAGAAAGTAATTGTAGCTGGTGGCCATTTTTAGTACTGTACCAGATTTTAGTTGTGTGTTTGTTTTTAATGTTAAAATGTCTGCATTTGATATCTCACCAGTATTTTCTTTTTTATAAGCAAAATACTTATTTTTATATTTTCTGATGTTGGTTCCAGGGGTACACGGCCAGCAGTGCCCTGGTCAGTGTAGTAGTAGTTGAAAGAATGGACCGCAGACAGGCATCGAAGGCCTAAAATAAAAACACATGGCTGTAGGCAATTTTAAATTGGTTCCAGGGGTACACGGACAGCAGTGGTGTGGTCAGTGGAGGCCTAGTGGAAGGAGTGACCGCAGACAGGCATCGAAGGCCTAAAATAATAACACATGGCTGTAGGCAATTTTAAATTGGTTCCAGGGGTACACGGACAGCAGTGGTGTGGTCAGTGGAGGCCTAGTGGAAGGAGTGACCGCAGACAGGCTTCCAAGGCCTAACATAACAAACTTGGGCTGGCTGTAGGCACTTTTAAATTGGTTCCAGGGGTACACGGGCAGCAGTGGTCTGGTCAGTGGAAGTCTAGTGGAAGTAGTGACCGCAGACAGGCTTCCAAGGCCTAACATAACAAACTTGGGCTGGCTGTAGGCACTTTTAAATTGGTTCCAGGGGTACACGGGCAGCAGTGGTCTGGTCAGTGGAAGTCTAGTGGAAGGAGTGACCGCAGACAGGCTTCGAAGGCCTAACATAACAAAATTGGGCTGGCTGTAGGCACTTTAAATTGGTTCCAGGGGTACATGGGCAGCAGTGTATGGTCAGTGGAAGTCTAGTGGAAGGAGTGACGGCAGACAGTCTTCGAAGGCCTAACATAACAAAATTGGGCTGACTGTAGGCACTTTTAAATTGGTTCCAGGGTAACACGGCCAGCAGTGCCCTGGTCAGTGTAGTAGTAGTTGAAAGAATGGACCGCAGACAGGCATCGAAGGCCTAAAATAAAAACACATGGCTGTAGGCAATTTTAAATTGGTTCCAGGGGTACACGGACAGCAGTGGTGTGGTCAGTGGAGGCCTAGTGGAAGGAGTGACCGCAGACAGGCATCGAAGGCCTAAAATAATAACACATGGCTGTAGGCAATTTTAAATTGGTTCCAGGGGTACACGGGCAGCAGTGACCTGGTCAGTGTAGTAGTAGTTGAAAGAATGGACCGCAGACAGGCATCGAAGGCCTAAAATAAAAAAATTGGGCTGGCTGTAGGCAATTTTAAATTGGTTCCAGGGGTACACGGGCAGCAGTGGTGTGGTCAGTGGAGGCCTAGTGGAAGGAGTGACCGCAGACAGGCATCGAAGGCCTAAAATAATAACACATGGCTGTAGGCAATTTTAAATTGGTTCCAGGGGTACACGGACAGCAGTGGTGTGGTCAGTGGAGGCCTAGTGGAAGGAGTGACCGCAGACAGGCTTCCAAGGCCTAACATAACAAACTTGGGCTGGCTGTAGGCACTTTTAAATTGGTTCCAGGGGTACACGGGCAGCAGTGGTCTGGTCAGTGGAAGTCTAGTGGAAGGAGTGACCGCAGACAGGCTTCCAAGGCCTAACATAACAAACTTGGGCTGGCTGTAGGCACTTTTAAATTGGTTCCAGGGGTACACGGGCAGCAGTGACCTGGTCAGTGTAGTAGTAGTTGAAAGAATGGACCGCAGACAGGCATCGAAGGCCTAAAATAAAAAAATTGGGCTGGCTGTAGGCAATTTTAAATTGGTTCCAGGGGTACACGGGCAGCAGTGACCTGGTCAGTGTAGTAGTAGTTGAAAGAATGGACCGCAGACAGGCATCGAAGGCCTAAAATAAAAAAATTGGGCTGGCTGTAGGCAATTTTAAATTGGTTACAGGGGTACACGGGCAGCAGTGGTGTGGTCAGTGGAGGCCTAGTGGAAGGAGTGACCGCAGACAGGCATCGAAGGCCTAAAATAATAACACATGGCTGTAGGCAATTTTACATTGGTTCCAGGGGTACACGGGCAGCAGTGACCTGGTCAGTGTAGTAGTAGTTGAAAGAATGGACCGCAGACAGGCATCGAAGGCCTAAAATAAAAAAATTGGGCTGGCTGTAGGCAATTTTAAATTGGTTCCAGGGGTACACGGACAGCAGTGGTGTGGTCAGTGGAGGCCTAGTGGAAGGAGTGACCGCAGACAGGCATCGAAGGCCTAAAATAATAACACATGGCTGTAGGCAATTTTAAATTGGTTCCAGGGGTACACGGGCAGCAGTGACCTGGTCAGTGTAGTAGTAGTTGAAAGAATGGACCGCAGACAGGCATCGAAGGCCTAAAATAAAAAAATTGGGCTGGCTGTAGGCAATTTTAAATTGGTTCCAGGGGTACACGGACAGCAGTGGTGTGGTCAGTGGAGGCCTAGTGGAAGGAGTGACCGCAGACAGGCATCGAAGGCCTAAAATAATAACACATGGCTGTAGGCAATTTTAAATTGGTTCCAGGGGTACACGGACAGCAGTGGTGTGGTCAGTGGAGGCCTAGTGGAAGGAGTGACCGCAGACAGGCTTCCAAGGCCTAACATAACAAACTTGGGCTGGCTGTAGGCACTTTTAAATTGGTTCCAGGGGTACACGGGCAGCAGTGGTCTGGTCAGTGGAAGTCTAGTGGAAGGAGTGACCGCAGACAGGCTTCCAAGGCCTAACATAACAAAATTGGGCTGGCTGTAGGCACTTTAAATTGGTTCCAGGGGTACATGGGCAGCAGTGTATGGTCAGTGGAAGTCTAGTGGAAGGAGTGACGGCAGACAGTCTTCTAAGGCCTAACATAACAAAATTGGGCTGACTGTAGGCACTTTTAAATTGGTTCCAGGGTAACACGGCCAGCAGTGGCCTGGTCAGTGTAGTAGTTGTAGAAAGAAGGGACCGCAGACAGGCTTCGAAGGCCTAACATAACAAAAATGTCAAAACAATGGTATTGTCAGTGCCAGGCATTGAAGGATGTCAGCGCCTAGACTACACATTGGTGAAGCTGTGAGAGATAATTTTGCTAGTGGTAGAGCACTGTTTGAGCTGGGGGGGGGAACTGTCTTGTGGCCGGCATTACAGGCACAGGGCCCCTCATATTACAACGGTGTGTCTGACGTTGGGTGCGCACCACCACCGCCAGAGACACTTTATTGTACTATGAGGGACCCAGTGGCAGTGCCGTCGACCAAAAGCGGCCACACCCACCTCTTCAGACAAACAGCACTCTCAAGGGTCCAAGCGCAAAGTGGCGATAGCACGGCCCCGTGTGGGGAGTTTGGCCATTTCGTGAGGTGGAAACATGTCGTATGCTGGACAATCAGGTGAAGAAAATTACGAGATTGGAAAAGTCATTCAGAATAGTCCACAGGCAAGACCTTTTCATAGGAAAGCTAGGTGTCAGCCGGGCAGGGTGGGGCAAAAGATTTTGAAATCCAGTTGTGGTTCATTTTAATGAAGGTTAGATCATCTACATTTTGGGTAGCCAGACGAGTCCTTTTTTCTGTTAGTATTGAACCTGCAGCACTGAATACTCTTTCTGATAGGACACTAGCTGCCGGGCAAGCAAGCTCCTGCAATGCATATTCTGCCAATTCTGGCCAGGTGTCTAATTTGGATGCCCAGTAATCAAATGGGAATGACGGTTGAGGGAGAACGTCGATAAGGGATGAAAAATAGTTTGTAACCATACTGGACAAATGTTGTCTCCTGTCACTTTGAATTGATGCTGCAGTACCTGTCCTGTCTGCGGTCATAGCAAAATCACTCCACAACCTGGTCAGAAAACCCCTCTGGCCAACGCCACTTCTGATTTCTGCCCCTCTAACACCTCTGGTCTGCTGGCCCCTGGAGCTCGTGTGAGAACGATCACGGGCGCTGTGTGCAGGGAATGCCAGAAGCAAACGGTCAACAAGAGTTGATTGTTTTGTTGCTAATATTAGTTCCAAGTTCTCATGTGGCATAATATTTTGCAATTTGCCTTTATAGCGAGGATCAAGGAGGCAGGCCAACCAGTAATCGTCATCGTTCATCATTTTTGTAATGCGTGTGTCCCTTTTGAGGATACGCAAGGCATAATCCGCCATGTGGGCCAAAGTTCCCGTTGTCAAATCTGCGGTTGTGCTTGGTTGAGGGGCAGTTGCAGGCAAATCTACGTCACTTGTGTCCCTCAAAAAACCAGAACCCGGCCTTGCCACGCCACCAATTTCCCGTGCCCCCGGGAAAGCTTCCTCATTAAAAATATACTCATCCCCATCATCCTCCTCATCCTCCACCTCCTCTTCGCCCGGTACCTCGTCATGTACACTGCCCTGACCAGACAATCGCTGACTGTCATCAAGGCTTTCCTCTTCCTCTGGTGCAGACGCCTGATCCTTTATGTGCGTCAAACTTTGCATCAGCAGACGCATTAGGGGGATGCTCATGCTTATTATGGCGTTGTCTGCACTAACCAGCCGTGTGCATTCCTCAAAACACTGAAGGACTTGACACATGTCTTGAATCTTCGACCACTGCACACCTGACAACTCCATGTCTGCCATCCTACTGCCTGCCCGTGTATGTGTATCCTCCCACAAAAACATAACAGCCCGCCTCTGTTCGCACAGTCTCTGAAGCATGTGCAGTGTTGAGTTCCACCTTGTTGCAACGTCTATGATTAGGCGATGCTGGGGAAGGTTCAAAGAACGCTGATAGGTCTGCATACGGCTGGAGTGTACAGGCGAACGGCGGATATGTGCGCAAAGTCCACGCACTTTGAGGAGCAGGTCGGATAACCCCGGATAACTTTTCAGGAAGCACTGCACCACCAGGTTTAAGGTGTGAGCCAGGCAAGGAATGTGTTTCAGTTGGGAAAGGGAGATGGCAGCCATGAAATTCCTTCCGTTATCACTCACTACCTTGCCTGCCTCAAGATCTACAGTGCCCAGCCACGACTGCGTTTCTTGCTGCAAGAACTCGGACAGAACTTCCGCGGTGTGTCTATTGTCGCCCAAACACTTCATAGCCAATACAGCCTGCTGACGTATGCCAGTAGCTGCCCCATAATGGGAGACCTGGTGTGCAACAGTGGCAGGTGCGGATGGAGTGTTTGTGCGACTGCGGTCTGTGGACGAGCTCTTGCTTCTGCAGGAGGACGAGGAGGAGGAGGAGGAGGGGGTGCGAACGGCTACAGACAACTGTTTACTAGACCGTGGGCTAGGCAGAACTGTCCCAAACTTGCTGTCCCCTGTGGACCCTGAATCCACCACATTTACCCAGTGTGCCGTGATGGACACGTAACGTCCCTGGCCATGCCTACTGGTCCATGCATCTGTTGTCAGGTGCACCTTTGTGCTCACAGATTGCCTGAGTGCATGGACGATGCGCTCTTTAACATGCTGGTGGAGGGCTGGGATGGCTTTTCTGGAAAAAAAGTGTCGACTGGGTAGCTCGTAGCGTGGTACAGCGTAGTCCATCAGGTCTTTGAAAGCTTCGCTTTCAACTAACCGGTAGGGCATCATCTCTAACGAGATTAGTCTAGCTATGTGGGCGTTCAAACCCTGTGTACGCGGATGCGAGGCTAAGTATTTCCTTTTTCTAACCATAGTCTCATGTAGGGTGAGCTGGACTGGAGAGCTGGAGATCGTGGAACTAGCGGGGGTGCCGGTGGACATGGCAGACTGAGAGACGGTGGGAGATGGTATTGTTGCCGCCGGTGCCCTAGATGCAGTGTTTCCTACTACGAAACTGGTGATTCCCTGACCCTGACTGCTTTGGCCTGGCAAAGATACCTGCACAGATACAGCAGGTGGTGCGCTAAATGGTGGTCCTACACTGCCGGAAGGGATGTTGCGTTGATGACTAGCTTCATTGGCCGAGGGTGCAACAACCTTAAGGGACGTTTGGTAGTTAGTCCAAGCTTTCAAATGCATGGTGGTTAAATGTCTATGCATGCAACTAGTATTGAGACTTTTCAGATTCTGACCTCTGCTTAAGGAAGTAGAACATTTTTGACAGATGACTTTGCGCTGATCAATTGGATGTTGTTTAAAAAAATGCCAGACTGCACTCTTTCTAGCATCGGATACCTTTTCAGGCATTGCAGACTGAGCTTTAACCGGATGGCCACGCTGTCCTCCACCAGGTTTTGGCTTTGCCACGCGTTTTGGGCAAGATACGGGCCCGGCAGATGGAACCTGTGGCGATGTTGATGCCTGCTGCGGCCCCTCCTCCTCCTCTGCTTCAGAACTGCTGCCGCCTGCACCCTGTTCCCCCAATGGCTGCCAATCGGGGTCAAGAACTGGGTCATCTAATAACTCTTCTTGTACCTCCTGCGCAACTTCGTCTGTGTCACCGTGTCGTTCGGTGGTATAGCGTTCGTGATGGGGCAACATAGTCTCATCAGGGTCTGATTCTTGATCAGCACCCTGCGAGGGCAATGTTGTGGTCTGAGTCAAAGGACCAGCATAGTAGTCTGGCTGTGGCTGTGCGTCAGTGCACTCCATGTCAGATTCAATTTGTAATGGGCATGGACTGTTAACTGCTTCACTTTCTAAGCCAGGGACGGTATGTGTAAAGAGCTCCATGGAGTAACCCGTTGTGTCGCCTGCTGCATTCTTCTCTGTTGTTGTTTTTGCTGAAGAGGACAAGGAAGTGACTTGTCCCTGACCGTGAACATCCACTAACGACGCGCTGCTTTTACTTTTACCAGTTTCACGAGATGAGGCAAAAGAGCTAGAGGCTGAGTCAGCAAGATAAGCCAAAACTTGCTCTTGCTGCTCCGGCTTTAAAAGCGGTTTTCCTAATCCCAGAAAAGGGAGCGTTCGAGGCCTTGTGTAGCCGGACGACGAACCTGGCTCCACAGCTCCAGACTTAGGTGCAATATTTTTTCCCCCACGACCACCTGATGCTCCACCACTACCACTACCCTCATTACCAGCTGACAATGAACGCCCCCGGCCACGACCTCTTCCACTAGACTTCCTCATTGTTTTAAAAACGTAACCAAACTAACGTTATTTGTTGCAGTCACACAACTTACACGGTGAGCTATAACTTCAGTATGATTTAGCTACCCCTTTACAGGTTGGTGAGACCACAGCGAAAATCAGGCCCAATGTTACACACTCTTTTTTTGGTGGCTGCAAATTAGAGAGATGCCCCACACGCAGGACTGTCACTGAAGCACAAATGTTAATATTAATGTCACACTATTATTTTTTTTTTATTTTTATTTTTTTCAGGAACACTTTAGAAACCCCCCCAAAAAAAAAAAAAAGATTTTTGCAGGGAGAATTTAGAAAACAAATGTAACAAACTATATGCTTTCTATGGGCCACTGAGTGAGAGATGACGCACACAGGAATCAGGAGTGGCACACAAGCCCAGAGGCCAATATTTTTCTACCAATGATTGATGGAGTTATTTTCTCTGGTAGATTTTGGAACCCAAATCAAGGAAAAAAAATGTAGGCTTTCTATGGACCACAATTGGAGAGAGAGAGAGAGAGAGAGAGAGAGAGAGAGAGAGAGAGAGAGAGATGGCACACCCAGGAGTCAAGACTGGCACACAAGCAGAAAGGCCAATATTAATCTCCCACTGTTTTTTTTGGTTGTTTTTTTTTTTTTTTTTTCAGGGAGACTTTAGAAAAAAAAATAATAAAAAAAATATGATTTTATCAGGAAGAATTTAGAAACCAAATAAAATAAAATGATTTTTTCAGGGAGAATTTAGAAAACAAATAAAACCAAAAATAGGCGTTCTATAGCCCACTGACTGAGAGATGACGCACCCAGGAGTCAAGACTGGCACACAAGCAGAAAGGCCAATATTAATCTCCCACTGTTTTTTTTTTTTTTTTTCAGGGAGACTTTAGAAAAAAAAATAATAAAAAAAATGTGATTTTATCAGGAAGAATTTAGAAACCAAATAAAATAAAATGATTTTTTCTGGGAGAATTTATAAAACAAATAAAACCAAAAATAGGCGTTCTATGGCCCACTGACTGAGAGATGACGCACCCAGGAGTCAAGACTGGCACACAAGCAGAAAGGCCAATATTAATCTCCCACTGTTTTTTTTTTTTTTTTTCAGGGAGACTTTAGAAAAAAAAATAATAAAAAAAATGTGATTTTATCAGGAAGAATTTAGAAACCAAATAAAATAAAATGATTTTTTCAGGGAGAATTTAGAAAACAAATAAAACCAAAAATAGGCGTTCTATGGCCCACTGACTGAGAGAGAGAGAGAGAGAGATGGAACGCTTAGTACTGGCACACAAGCCCAAAGGGCAATATTAATCTCCCTTTTTTTTTCCAGGGAGAATTTCTAAAACCCAAAAAAAAAAAAAAATAGGCTTTCTATGGCCCACTATTTGTGAGAGAGATGGGACGCTCAGGACTGGCACAGATGGCACGCTCAGGACTGGCACAGAAGCCCAGAGGCCAATATTAATCTCCCTTTTTTTCTGGTAGAATTTATAAAACCAAAAAAAAATTTAAATAGGCTTTCTATGGCCCACTATTTGTGAGAGAGATGGCACGCTCAGGACTGGCACAGATGGCACGCTCACAACTGGCACACAAGCCCAGAGGCCAATATTAATCTCCCTTTTTTCAGGGAAAATTTATAAAACCCCCCAAAAAAAATAAAATAGGCTTTCTATGGCCCACTATTTGTGAGAGAGATGGGACGCTCAGGACTGGCACAGATGGCACGCTCAGGACTGGCACAGAAGCCCAGAGGCCAATATTAATCTCCCTTTTTTTCTGGGAGAATTTATAAAACCAAAAAAAAATTTAAATAGGCTTTCTATGGCCCACTATTTGTGAGAGAGATGGCACGCTCAGGACTGGCACAGATGGCACGCTCACAACTGGCACACAAGCCCAGAGGCCAATATTAATCTCCCTTTTTTCAGGGAAAATTTATAAAACAAAAAAAAAAAATAAATAGGCTTTCTATGGCCCACTATTTGTGAGAGAGATGGCACGCTCAGGGCTGGCACAGATGGCACGCTCAGGACTGGCACACAAGCCCAGAGGCCAATATTAATCTCCCTTTTTTTCAGGGAGAATTTATAAAACCCCCAAAAAAAATAAAATAGGCTTTCTATGGCCCACTATTTGTGAGAGAGATGGGACGCTCAGGACTGGCACAGATGGCACGCTCAGGACTGGCACAGAAGCCCAGAGGCCAATATTAATCTCCCTTTTTTTCTGGGAGAATTTATAAAACCAAAAAAAAATTTAAATAGGCTTTCTATGGCCCACTATTTGTGAGAGAGATGGCACGCTCAGGACTGGCACAGATGGCACGCTCACAACTGGCACACAAGCCCAGAGGCCAATATTAATCTCCCTTTTTTCAGGGAAAATTTATAAAACCAAAAAAAAAAATAAATAGGCTTTCTATGGCCCACTATTTGTGAGAGAGATGGCACGCTCAGGACTGGCACAGATGGCACGCTCACAACTGGCACACAAGCCCAGAGGCCAATATTAATCTCCCTTTTTTCAGGGAAAATTTATAAAACAAAAAAAAAAAAAAAATAGGCTTTCTATGGCCCACTATTTGTGAGAGAGATGGCACGCTCAGGGCTGGCACAGATGGCACGCTCAGGACTGGCACACAAGCCCAGAGGCCAATATTAATCTCCCTTTTTTTCAGGGAGAATTTATAAAACCCCAAAAAAAATAAAATAGGCTTTCTATGGCCCACTATTTGTGAGAGAGATGGCACACTCAGGACTGGCACACAAGCCCAAAGGCCAATATTAATCTCCCACTGTATTTTTATCAGGGAGAATTTATACACCCCACAAAAAAAAATACAGAAAAATGAAAAGGCTTTCTATGGCCCACTATGTGAGAGAGATGGCACACACAGGGATGGCACTCTAGCAGAAATGCCAAATTGCCAATCTTAATCTCCCACCAAAAAAAAACAAAAAAAAAAACAGGGAATGTCCTACAATTACTATCTCCCTGCCTGCAGTAATCTCAGCCAGGTATGGCAGGCAGCTACTATCTCCCTGCCTGCAGTAATCTCAGCCAGGTATGGCAGGCAGCTACTATCTCCCTGCCTGCAGTAATCTCAGCCAGGTATGGCAGGCAGCAATAAGGAGTGGACTGATGCACAAATGAAATAAAAAGTGTGGACAAACAAAAAAGATAGCTGTGCAGAAAGGAAGGAACAAGAGGATTTGTGCTTTGAAAAAAGCAGTTGGTTTGCACAGCGGCGTACACACAGCAATGCAGCTATCAGGGAGCCTTCTAGGGCAGCCCAATGAGCTACAGCGCTGAGGGGAAAAAAAAAAAAAAAAAAACTTCCACTGTCCCTGCACACCGAGGGTGGTGTTGGACAGTGCAAATCGCTGCAGCACAAGCGGTTTTGTGGTTAATGGACCCTGCCTAACGCTATCCCTGCTTCTGACAAAGCGGCAGCAACCTCTCCCTAAGCTCAGATCAGCAGCAGTAAGATGGCGGTCGGCGGGAACGCCTCTTTATAGCCCCTGTGACGTCGCAGACAGCAAGCCAATCACTGCAATGCCCTTCTCTAAGATGGTGGGGACCAGGACCTATGTCATCACGCTGCCCACACTCTGCGTTTACCTTCATTGGCTGAGAAATGGCGCTTTTCGCGTCATTGAAACGCGACTTTGGCGCGAAAGTCGCGTACCGCATGGCCGACCCCGCACAGGGGTCGGATCGGGTTTCATGAAACCCCGACTTAGCCAAAAGTCGGCGACTTTTGAAAATGTTCGACCCGTTTCGCTCAACCCTAGTCAGTACTTACTCTGTGGAATGAATCTGCACTAGCGGCTTTGTTCAGAAAGGGTCTCTCTGAAGCTCTTAAGGATGTAATGGTGGGATTTCCTATGCCTGCTGGTTTGAATGAGTCTATGTCCTTGGCCATTCAGATCGGTCGTCGCTTGCGCGAGCGTAAATCTGTGCACCATCTGGCGGTACTGCCTGAGAGTAAACCTGAGCCTATGCAGTGCGACAGGACTATGACTAAAGTAGAACGGCAAGAACACAGACGTCTGAACAGACTGTGTTTCTATTGTGGTGATTCTACTCATGCTATTTCTAATTGTCCTAAACGCACTAGGTGGTTCGATAGCTCTGCCGTTATTGGTACTGTACAGTCCAAATTCCTTTTGTCCATTACCTTAATGTGCTCTTTGTCATCGTATTCTGTCATGGCGTTTGTGGATTCAGGCGCTGCCCTGAATCTGATGGATTTGGATTATGCTAAACGTTGTGGATTTTTCTTGGAGCCTTTGCGCTGTCCTATTCCGTTGAGAGGAATTGATGCTACACCTTTGGCCAAGAATAAGCCTCAGTACTGGGCCCAGCTGACCATGTGCATGGCTCCTGCACATCAGGAAGTTATTCGCTTTCTGGTACTGCATAATTTGCATGATGTGGTCGTGTTGGGGTTGCCATGGCTACAAACCCATAATCCAGTATTGGATTGGAACTCTATGTCGGTAAACAGCTGGGGTTGTCAGGGAGTACATGGTGATGTTTCATTTTTGTCTATTTCGTCATCCATTCCTTCTGACATCCCAGAGTTCTTGTCGGACTTTCAGGATGTATTTGAAGAGTCCAAGTCTGATGCCCTACCTCCGCATAGGAATTGTGATTGTGCTATCGATTTGATTCCTGGTAGTAAATTCCCTAAGGGTCGTTTATTTAATTTGTCCGTACCTGAACACACCGCTATGCGCAGTTATGTGAAGGAGTCCCTGGAGAAGGGACATATTCGCCCATCGTCGTCACCATTGGGAGCAGGGTTCTTTTTTGTAGCCAAGAAGGATGGTTCGCTAAGACCGTGTATTGATTACCGCCTTCTTAATAAGATCACTGTTAAGTTTCAGTATCCCTTGCCATTGATTTCTGACTTGTTTGCTCGGATTAAGGGGGCTAGTTGGTTTACTAAGATTGATCTTCGTGGTGCGTATAATCTGGTGAGAATCAGGCAGGGAGATGAATGGAAAACGGCATTTAATACGCCCGAGGGTCATTTTGAGTATCTGGTGATGCCGTTCGGACTTGCCAATGCTCCATCTGTTTTTCAGTCTTTTATGCATGACATTTTCCGTGAGTATCTGGATAAATTCTTGATTGTTTACTTGGATGACATTTTGATCTTCTCAGATGATTGGGAGTCTCATGTGAAGCAAGTCAGAATGGTTTTCCAGGTACTGCGTGCTAATTCCTTGTTCGTGAAGGGATCAAAGTGTCTCTTCGGTGTGCAGAAAGTTTCATTTTTGGGGTTCATCTTTTCCCCTTCTACTATCGAGATGGATCCGGTTAAGGTTCAGGCCATCCAGGATTGGACTCAGCCGACATCTCTAAAAAGTCTGCAGAAATTCCTGGGCTTTGCTAATTTTTATCGTCGCTTCATCTGTAATTTTTCTAGCATTGCCAGACCATTGACCGATTTGACCAAGAAGGGTGCTGATTTGGTTAATTGGTCTTCTGCTGCCGTGGAAGCTTTTCAGGAGTTGAAGCGTCGTTTTTGCTGTGCCCCTGTGTTGTGTCAACCTGATGTTTCTCTTCCGTTCCAGGTCGAGGTTGATGCTTCTGAGATTGGTGCAGGGGCGGTTTTGTCACAGAGAGGTTCTGGTTGCTCAGTGTTCAAACCATGTGCTTTCTTTTCCAGGAAATTTTCTGCTGCTGAGCGTAATTATGATGTGGGCAACCGAGAGTTGCTGGCCATGAAATGGGCATTCGAGGAGTGGCGTCATTGGCTTGAGGGTGCTAAGCATCGCGTGGTGGTATTGACTGATCATAAGAACTTGACTTATCTCGAGTCTGCCAAGCGCTTGAATCCTAGACAGGCCCGTTGGTCGTTATTTTTTGCTCGTTTTGATTTTGTGATTTCATACCTTCCGGGCTCTAAAAATGTGAAGGCGGATGCTCTGTCTAGGAGTTTTGTGCCCGACTCTCCGGGGTTATCTGAGCCGGCGAGTATCCTCAAGGAAGGAGTCATTGTGTCTGCCATCTCCCCTGATTTGCGGAGAGTGTTGCAGAAATTTCAGGCTAATAAACCTGATCGTTGTCCGGCCGAGAAACTGTTCGTCCCTGATAGGTGGACTAGTAAAGTTATCTCTGAACTTCATTGTTCGGTGCTGGCCGGTCATCCAGGAATCTTTGGTACCAGGGAGTTGGTTGCTAGATCCTTCTGGTGGCCATCTCTGTCACGGGATGTGCGTGCTTTTGTGCAGTCCTGTGGAATTTGTGCTAGGGCTAAGCCCTGCTGTTCACGTGCCAGTGGGTTGCTTTTGCCCTTGCCGGTCCCGAAGAGGCCTTGGACACATATTTCGATGGATTTCATTTCTGACCTTCCCGTTTCTCAAAAAATGTCGGTCATTTGGGTGGTCTGTGATCGCTTTTCTAAAATGGTCCATCTGGTGCCCTTGGTTAAATTGCCTTCCTCCTCTGATTTGGTGCCTTTGTTCTTCCAGCATGTGGTTCGTTTACATGGCATTCCTGAGAATATTGTTTCTGACAGAGGTTCCCAGTTTGTCTCGAGGTTCTGGCGAGCCTTTTGTGGTAGGATGGGCATTGACCTATCTTTCTCCTCGGCCTTCCATCCTCAGACTAATGGCCAGACCGAACGAACCAATCAGACCTTGGAAACATATCTGAGATGTTTTGTTTCCGCTGACCAGGATGATTGGGTGTCATTTTTGCCGTTGGCTGAGTTCGCCCTTAATAATCGGGCCAGCTCGGCTACCTTGGTCTCTCCATTTTTCTGCAATTCTGGGTTCCATCCTCGTTTCTCTTCAGGACAGGTTGAGTCTTCGGACTGTCCTGGTGTGGATTCTGTGGTGGACAGGTTGCAGCAGATCTGGACTCAGGTAGTGGACAATTTGACCTTGTCCCAGGAGAAGGCTCAGCTTTTCGCTAATCGCAGACGCCGTGTGGGACCCCGACTTCGTGTTGGGGATTTGGTTTGGTTATCTTCTCGTCATATTCCTATGAAGGTTTCCTCTCCTAAATTTAAACCTCGTTTTATTGGTCCGTATAGGATTTCTGAGATTCTCAATCCGGTGTCTTTTCGTCTGACCCTCCCAGACTCCTTTTCCATACATAATGTATTCCATAGGTCGTTGTTGAGGAGATACGTGGCACCTATGGTTCCATCTGTGGAGCCTCCTGCCCCTGTTTTGGTGGAGGGGGAATTGGAGTATATTGTGGAGAAGATTTTGGATTCTCGTGTCTCTAGACGGAAACTCCAGTATCTGGTCAAATGGAAGGGTTATGCTCAGGAAGATAATTCCTGGGTTTTTGCCTCTGATGTCCATGCCCCAGATCTTGTTCGTGCCTTTCATGTGGCTCATCCTGGTCGGCCTGGGGGTTCTGGTGAGGGTTCGGTGACCCCTCCTCAAGGGGGGGGTACTGTTGTGAATTCTGTGGCTGAGTTCACTTCTGTGGTCACAAGTGGTATTGCAGTCTCTGGGCTTCCGCCCTCAGGTGTTTTGGTGAGCTCGTTGGCTGCCTTGCTATTTAGCTCCACCTGAGTCTGTCTTCCTTGCTCCTTGTCAATGTTCCAGTGTTGGATCTGAGCTACTGCATCTTTCCTTGGGCCTGCTGCTCTGCTAGATAAGTGCTTCTAGTTTGTTTTCTGTTTTTTTCTGTCCAGCTTGCTATTGTCTTTTGCTGGAAGCTCTGAGAAGCAGAGGGGTGCACCGCCGTGCTGTTAGTTCGGCACGGTGGGTCTTTTTGCCCCTTTGCGTGGTTTTCGTTTTAGGGTTTTTTGTAGACTGCATAGTTCTCTTTGCTATCCTCGCTCTGTCTAGAATATCGGGCCTCACTTTGCTGAATCTATTTCATTCCTACGTTTGTCTTTTCATCTTGCTAACAGTCATTATATGTGGGGGGCTGCCTATTCCTTTGGGGTATTTCTCTGAGGTAAGTCAGGCTTGTATTTCTATCTTCAGGCTAGTCAGCTCCTCAGGCAGTGCCGTGTTGCATAGGTAGTTGTTAGGCGCAATCCACTGCTGCTTATAGTTGTGTGAGGATAGATCAGGTACTGCAGTCTACAGAGATTCCACGTCTCAGAGCTCGTCCTATTGTTTTTGGTTATTGCCAGATCTCTGTATGTGCGCTGATTACTGCACGCTGTGTTGCCTGATTGCCAGCCATAACAATTGCATACCGGAATCGGAAGTTCCCATAATTCAAAGAGCCAGAATTCAGCCAATGAGGAATCATTAGAAGTGTGGGCACATCCTGTTCTGCATGTTAGGCATGTAACTACTGGCATGGCTGTGATTAGCTGATGAAATGATGTCATGATGCACTATAAAAGTCGCCGCCGCCATTTTAGGTTCACTCTGCTGTGAATTCAGTTAGGGACAGGATGCTGTGTTCTGACTGAGGGCCAGTTTTGAGATAGCGATTTGCTTCATTGTGCTTTACCCAGGCTAATTTAGCAACCGCTGTGTGAGAACCTTGTTTTTGCCTTGCAGCGCTGTTCACGGCTCTCTGCAAGGTATCTGTGTGAGTGCAGCTCACTCTGTAGTCTGGTCTGCAGCTACCGCTGGTTGTAGTCAGCTCAGGGTGCATCACTGCCTCATACCGTTCCATTGTCCATTTTTCAATTAGTGCAGCCTGCTGCACATTTTTTCAAATTTATCCTATTAGTGGCTTTCCATCCGTATCCAGCTAAAATGTGGAAAAACACTATGTAGGATTACATAGAGGGGCTTTTTTTGGCCTTGCAGCGCCGTTCACGGCTGTCTACATGGTCTATGTGTGAGTGCAGCTCACTCTGTAGTCTGTTCTGCCGCCACAGCCAGTTGTAGTCAGCTCAGGGTGCACCACTTCCTCATACCGTTCCATTGTCTGTTTCTCAATTAGTGCAGCTTGCTGTACATTTTTTCAAATTTATCCTATTAGTGGCTTTCCATCTGTATCCTGCTAGATTGTGGAAAAACACTATATAGGATTACATAGAGGAGCTTTTTTTGGCCTTGCAGCGCTGTTCACGGCTGTCTGCACGGTCTCTGTGTGAGTGCAGCTCACTCTGTAGTGTGTTCTGCGAAAAAAAAGAAAAAGTTTATAAAGTTCATCAAACCCTCCACTTTACAGTTGTGTAGGCCACATTAGCTCATATTAAAGTCTAGTCCACACTTGATAAAATTAGTGTTCCTTATACCTGTTAGCAGCTGTTCAGAAATAAGCACACTAAGCCCTTAGTACTTTTCTGCCTATCTTTATCAGTCTACCAAGATGAAGAAGGCAGGAAGTAAGGCACATGGGCGTGGGTGTGGAGGTTCTGTAGGGAGAGGACGTGGGGATTCTGTGCCTGCTGCGGGCACCGGTGACTCATCATCCCCCAGTTTTAGCAGGGAACAGTCCTTCATGCGCAGCTTTGCAGGAGCTCGCCGTACCCTGCTTCTGCGGGACGAACAAATTGAAGCCATTGTCGGATGGGTGGCAGCTAACGCATCGACTTCAATTAGTGCCACATCCTCTCAGGCACAGAGCACTGAAGAGCACCCATCTGTTTCTTCACCACCTGCCAAATTGCCCAGGCAGTCAGAGAGCCCAAAACAGGAGCCATCTCTACTTCTGTTCTCTGAATCTCTTGGCTTGGAAACAGGGGGCCAGCCAAGCAGCATTGGAGAAATGGAAGAAGAGGCAGTATGCAGTGATGCCCAACAGCTTTGTCTCTCTGAATCTGAAGAGACGGGTGGGCCAGTGCCTCCGGTCAGCACACCTCAGTGAGCATCTGATGATGAGACTCAGGGGCCGCTTTCAGGTGCATACTGTGCTGCTGAGACTACCCAGGAGAAGCAGTTGGTGGAAGAGGGTAGTGTAGATGATGAGGTCCTTGACCCATCATGGCGTGAGGTACAGGAAGGTGGTGGGAGCAGCTCTGAAGAAGAGATTCCTCAAACGGCCCAAAGAGGGAGAGGGAGGGGGAAGACTGCGGTGCCTGTAGCCTCCACTTCGGCACCCATTAGGAGCATGCCTCTTCCAAAAACCAAAACAGGCGCTCCCAAGACTTGCAGTGCCTGGTCCTTTTTTGACACAGTTGCAGATGACATTTGCTTTTGTCAAATGCAAGCTGTGTCATCAGAAAGTCAAAAGAGGGAAAAGTGTCAGCAACCTCAATACCACAAATGTGTGGAAACATGTGCAGACCAAGCACGTGGTGGAGTTACAAAAACACACTGAAGACCTAGGCCAACCAACAGCGGCACCTACCACCTTTTCAGCTCATGTTGTAGCCTTTTCCTCCAGCTCACACACAGCTGGTTCGGCTTCCTCACAGAATCGCCATTGAAGAACCTCTGGCACTGTTGTCCAGAGACCCAGTGTAATTTCACCCACAGCACCACGTTCCCAGTCATCCTCACACTCCCAGCCCAGTCTACAGCCATCGGTAGCACAGGCATGGGAGAAAAGGCGGCCATTCTTGGCAAACCACCCCCGAGCACAGGCTCTGAATGCTGGCATTGCAAAACTACTGTCCCTTAAAATGCTGTCATTCAGGCTGGTGGAGAATGACACCTTCCGTAACTTGATGGCATTGGCAGTCCCACAATACACTGTGCCCTGCCACTTTTATTTCAGCAGGCAAGCCGTCCCTGCCCTGCAAAAGCATGTGGAGGGAAACATTAAACACGCGCTACTGAACACCATCAGTAGCAAGGTCCACCTCACCACCGATGCGTGGACCAGTCACCATGGACAAGGGTGATACCTTTCCCTCACTGCCCATTGGGTGAATGTTGTGGAGCCAGGTACAGATCGTGCGAGTGGCACTGGACGTGTTCTGCCAACTCCAAGGATTGCAGGAATCCAGTCTGTACACATTGACTCCTCCTCATACTCACGTTCCTCTGAATCAGCTCTGCAGGAGCCATCACAGTCCACCTCCACATGGACCCATGAACGTTTACCTGTTACAACCGATATGAGCACAGCCATGGCCAAACGTCAACAGGCCGTATTTAAATTAATTTCTTTGGGGAATCGAAGCCACACAGCGCAGGAGCTCTGGAATGCCATCAAGCAGGAGAGTGACGTGTGGTTTGTGCCAGCGAATCTCCAGCCAGGCATGGTAGTGTGTGACAATGGCCAAAATCTGGTGGCAGCTCTGGCCCTAGGCAACCTCACTCACCTCCCATGTCTGGCACATGTGCTCAACTTGGTCATGCAGAGTTTTGTGAGGGACTATCCAGATCTTGATGCACTGCTGCACAAGGTCCACCTAGAGTGTGCTCACTTGCGGCGTTCCAGCATGGCAAGATCGCGCATTGCAGCTCTGCAGCGCCGATTCCGCCTTCTGGAACATCGCATCATATGTGACCTACCCACCAGGTGGAATTCAACGTTACATATGTTGGAGCGGTTGTGTGAGCAGCAGCCAGCAGTAATGGAGCACCAGCTGCATCAGGCGCAAAGAAGTCGCACTGCGCGTCGTTCAGACATCACAACCACTGAGTGGGCCACTATGAAGGACATCTGCCAGGTTTTGTGTGCCTTCGATGATTCCATGCGGATGGGGAGTGCAGATGAGGCACTAGTTAGCATGACTATCCCGCTTATCTGCCTGCTTGAAAGAGCACTGCAAGTGCTAAGGGATGATGTTGTGGAAGAGGTGGAGGATGAGGAGTCACAAATGCCATCTTCTTCTGGACAGTCTGCGCAACGTGGTTCCTCACAAAGGCCTAGGCAGGGGACACTTTGTGAGAAGGATAAGGAGGAGTCAATGGAGGAGGAAGACATCTGTCCAGGGTAGGGAGTTACACAATTCTCCAGTACTCAGTATGTAGGTGATGTTGAGTAGCCAGAGATCTCGCCTCAAGCAGGAGACAGCGTTTCTTGGCCAGTTGGCAGTCTGCAGCACGCACATGGTTGATTTCATGCTGCAGTGCCTGAGAAACGACCACCGCATTGCCCACATTCTCAACACGGCTGATTATTGGGTGTACACCCTCCTAGATCCTCGCTACCGGGACAACTTTCAAAGACTCATTCCATTATCTTCTCCAGTCCAATCGAGAGCAGTGCTGCTAGTGCTTTACAAAGCAGCTCAGTGCGTCGAGTCAGTGGAGGAAGCTTTGCACAAAGAGGGAGCAGAAGCTGTGCCTCAGCACAAGGCAAGACCAGTATGGCCCAACTGTGGCAAAGTTTTGTGTGCCCGCCACAAATGTCTACACCATCACAGATGGCTCCAGTCAGCAGGAGGCAATGTTTCCGTCCGATGATGACATACTACATGTCTTGCCCTCTCAGTGTTCATCAAGACCGCTCTTCCCTCTTCAAGTTTTGGGTCTCTAAGCTGGATACATGGCCAGAGCTTAGCCAGTATGCATTGGAGGTGCTGGCTTGCCCTGCTGCTAGTGTATTATCAGAGCACGTCTTTAGTGCCGAAGGTGGTGTACTAACAGACCGTTGCATGTGACTATCCTCCGATAATGTTGACCGACTTACTTCTCTGAAAATGAACAAGGCCTGGATCTCGCAGGAATTTGCCACTACTCTTCCAGATTAAATAATTGGTTTGCTACAATATCCAGGTCTCCTGTTGTGTTCATGTTTCTACCACCTGAACTGTAATCCCTGGGCTCCAACACCGCCAGTTGCTGCTCAGAAGTGCCGTCTGCACAGTCAACACATGACCCAGTGTTATTGTACAACAATAACATTAGGGTTAAACCACCAAGGTGAATGTCTACTTATTTCTCTACATTTCAGTTCACTTGTTGTGTATGTCCTATTCTAATGTATAATGTGTAATGTTCTTCTGTCAACTCCACTGTCATGTCAACTATGTAATTCCTTTATGATTTTTATGATTTAAGTTGTGCTGCTGTGATACCATAATTTCCCACGGGATCAATAAAATGTATCATATCATATCGTATCGTATTGGGTTTCAGTAACGTCAGCTAATCCCCAGCTGTGTATCCGGCAATGTGTCCTGCTACCTCCACACTGACACTACAACAGAAATTAAAGGGAACCTGTCCCCCCAGGCATTTGTTACTGAAAGAGCCACCTTGTGCATCAGTAATGCTGCACAAGGAAAAGGTGGCCCTTTTAGTTATGCTCCTTGCACATGCTGAACTTAACACTTATAAAATGTGTCCCCTCATACCGTGAAACCGTCCCGGAGGTGGGACTTTCCTTCGTAATGAGACGCAACACAGCCGTCATTCCTACCTCCTTGGCGCCGGGCGCCACCTCCTCAGCGTTGTTTGTATTTGTCCGGGAGCCTGCGCTGTTATATTAAACCTTGGGCATGCGCAGTTAGCGCTGCCCGTGGTCTGACATAATTTGGTGTCAGGCTGACTGCGCCTGTGCGGCCGCGCTGCCCAGGATCCCACCTCGCAGTGTCTTCTGATTTATTCACACTGCGGGGCTGGGATTCATGGGCATGGGCATACGCAGAGCATATCTTCACTTCAGGCTCTCACTCATCTCCCTCCACCTTCAGACTGTGTGCTGTCAGCTGATCCCTAATCGCATGCCACAGCCATGACGCCGCACAGTCTGAAGAAGCCGGAAGGAGATGAGTGAGAGGCAAAGATATGCACTGCGCATGCCCATGAATCCCAGCCCTGCAGTGTGAATACATCAGAAGACACTGTCAGCGCGGCCGCACAGGCGCAGTCAGCCTGACACCAAATGATTTCAGAAGACGGGCAGCGCTAACTGCGCATGCCCAAGGTTTAACATAACAGTGCAGGATATGGGGCAGATTCTAACAACGTTGAGGAGGCGGCACCCGGCGCCAATGAATGACGGGTATGAATGACGGCTGTGCTGTGTCTCATTACAAAGGAAAGTCCCACCTCCGGGACGGTTTCACGGTATGAGGGGGCACATTTTATAAGTGTTTAGTTCTGCATTGGCAAGGAGCATAAATAAAAGAGCCACCTTTCCCTTGTGCAGCATTAGTGCTGCACAACCTGGCTCTTTCAGATACAAACGCCTGGAGGGAGGGGACAGGTTCCCTTTAATTCCTGTTGTAGTGTCAGCGTGGAGGTAGCAGGACACGTTGCCGGATACACAGCAGGGGAGCAGCTGACGTTACTGAACCCCACTAACACAGGAGCGAGTGTTTTTCTCTGTGCAGGTGGCACTTCCGAGCAGCAACTGGCGGTGTTGGAGCCCAAGGGAATCCAGGAGAAGCAGAGTGTAGGCCGAGGCCTGCACTCGAGGCAGTTTAATATCTGTTGTAGTGTCAGCGTGGAGGTCGCAGGACACATTGCCGGAAACACAGCAGGGAAGCAGCTGACGTTACTGAACCCCACTAACACAGGAGCGAGTGGTTTTCACTGTGCAGACGGCACTTCCGAGCAGCAACTGGCGGTACAGGTCAGATGTTTCCTGTAGTTCTTGGCCAAGTTTGCACACACTGCAGCAGGGATTTTTGGCCCACCCCTCCATACAGATCTTTTCTAGATCTTTCAAGTTTCAGGGCTGTCACTGGGCAACATTGAGTTTCAGCTCCCTCCAAAAATTTTCATTTGGGTTCAGGACTGGAGACTGGCTAGATCTCTCCAGGACCTTGAAATGCTTCTTACAGAGCCACTCCTTAGTTGCCCTGTGTGTTTTGGGTCATAGTCATGCTGGAAGACTCAGCCACGACCTATCTTCAATGTTCTTACTGACGGATGGAGGTTGTTGGCCAAATCTTGTGATACATGACCCCATCCATCCTCCCTTCAATACGGTGCAGTCATCCTGTCCCCTTTGCAGAAAAGCACCTATAATTTTTCCCCCCACCATGCTTCACGATTGGGACGGTGTTCTTGGGGTTGTACTCATCTTTCTCCTTCCTCCAAACATGACAAGTGGAGTTGATACCAAAAGGTTCCATTTTGGTCTCATCTGACCACATGACTGTCTCCCCCCTTGCCTCATCTGGATCATCCAGATGGTCATTGGTGAACATCAAAAGGGCCTGGACATGTGCTGGTTTGAGCAGGGGGACCTTT
The DNA here is from genome assembly GCF_032444005.1 of Ranitomeya imitator. Lineage (NCBI taxonomy): Eukaryota > Metazoa > Chordata > Amphibia > Anura > Dendrobatidae > Ranitomeya > Ranitomeya imitator. Next base: position 614,699,924 of record NC_091284.1, read on the forward strand.
AGTGCCCTGCAGGATTTTAATCCATTACAGCACAGTGTGTTATTAATGATCCTGCATGAAGCCCCAGACTAAGGAAGATTGAATATAATCTTGTGTTTCTTCCATTTTCTAATAATTGTGCCAACAGTTGTTGCTTTCTCACCAAGTTGCTTGCCTATTGTCCTGTAGCCCATCCCAGCTTTTGCTTGCCTACAATTTTGTTCCTTGCTCCCTTAGACAGCTCTTTGGTCTGGGCCATGGTGGAGGAGAGAATGGAGTGTGATTAATTGAGTGTGTGCACAGGTGTCTTTTATACAGACCTAAAGTCAAATTTTTGTGACGATAAGTTAAATGTTAATTTTTTCCTTCCACATTCCATTAATTCCTGTAAAGCACTTGCAAGATTAATAAACTTCTTGAATGTGGTTTTGAGCACCCTGGTAGGTGCAGTTTTCAGATCCCTCAAATTTTCTTCAAATGGGATGTGGTCCCTAAAAAAATGATTTTGTAAATTTTGTTGGAAAAAGGAGAAATTGTGTGACATCAAAATTATGTTGATGTAAAGTAGACATGTGGGAAATGTTATTTATTAACTGTAGCCTCTTTGAATCTCAGCATAGACATGCTACACATGTTTTCTACATAGACGTATTAATACACATGAAGGGAGGGGGCAAAGATTCCTACTGCACATGATCATAAGTACCTGTCCTATTAACATTCTAGGAAAGATGTCGTTCAGAGTAACAAGATGGCAGACATTTTAATATAGTTTGGTGATTACATCACTAGACAAAATGAGACTTACAAATTTAAAAGAGAACTTGAAACATCTCTAAGTTCTCAGGCAAGTATGTTTAACTTTGAAATTCTGTGGTGCTTCAAAGAAAAATATACTTTTAATCACCACCAGGGAGCAAGACCACTCTATGGACTACTAGAAGAGGTGGCTCCGAGGTGGCTTCTCCACATCCATTGCCCTGGATTGCTAGGTCTCTGCCTACACCTTATTTTTTTCTATTCCTGGAGAACTATTTACAACTAACCCCTTCACGACGAGAGGTATTTCTGTTTTTGCGTTTTCGTTTTTTGCTCCCCTTCTTCCCATAGCCATAACTTTTTTATTTCTCAGTCAATATGGCCATGTGAGGGCTTGCTTTTTGTGGGACAAGTTATACTTTTGAACAACACAATTAGTTTTAACATATCATGTAACGAAAAACTGGAAGAAAATTCCAAGTGCGTTGAAATTGGACAAAAAGTGCAATTCAACAGTTGTTTGTTGTTTTTTTTACCATGTTCAATAAATACAAAAACTGACCTGCCATATTATGATTCTCCAGGTCATTACGACACCAAACAAGTGGTGAAAAAAATACCAAATTTGGTAAACAAAAAAAAAAAAAAAAGGCGCCTTTTTCCAAGACATGTTGTGTTTTCATTTTTCGTGATCTGGGGCTAGATAAGGTTTTATTTTTTGCATGTCGAGCTGACATTTTTACTTCTACCATTTTGGTATAAATGCGATCTTTTGATCGCCTGTTATTGCATTTTATTGCAATGTAGCGGTGACCAAAGACATGTAATTCTGATGTTTTGAATTTTTTTCTCGTTATGCCGTTTAGCAATCGGATTAATTATTTTTTTATATTGATAGATAGGGCGATTCTGAATGCGATGATACCAAATATGTATATATTTCATTTTTCTATTGTTTGATTTTGAATGGGGTGAAAGGGGGGTGATTTGAACTTTTATTTTTTTATGAAGCTTTTCTTTTCTACTTTTTGCATACCTCAATAGTCTCCATGGGAGACTAAAAGCTTCAATACTTCAATCGCCTCTGCTACATGCCAACCCATTGGTGACCCATGATCATGTGACGGGGTCACTGATGGGAGGGAGTTAGACACGCTTCCGGTAAGCGTGAGTTAAATGCATTTAACTTGTTAAAAGCCGCTGGTGGATCGTGACTTCACCCGCAGCTGTGTGTTGAGGGCACTTGTCAGCTGTATAGATCAGCTGTCACGTGCCCGTAAAGGTGCAGGCTCCGCTCCGGAGCCCGCATAAAACAGGGGAGTCCGACATCAGTGTACTATTACGCCCGATGTCAGAAAGGGGTTATAGAGTAACCGTCATTTAAATTTTATTAAATGTTCAATATCTTTGTATAAAGAGCAATAGAGCAATGTAACTTTAGAAAAATTCAATAACATGTGCTACAATCTAAGGGAAACAGCTTAAAAAAATAGAAGTAACGTACACACTGTGTGTTTTAGCTATCCATTGTAAAACAAAAAAGAAGTGTGAGGCTATGTTCACACTATGCGTTTTTAAATGTGGAACCGCCGCGATTTTGCCGCTGCGGGTCCGCAGCTGTTTTCCATGCAGGGTACAGTACAATGTTACCCTATGGAAAACAAGAGCCGCTGTGCCCACATTGCGGAAAATCGTGAAAAAAAACGCGCAGAATTGCTGCCGAAAAAAAGGACCATGTCACTTCTTTGTGCGGAACTGCAGCAGTTCTGCACCCATAGACCTCCATTGTGATGGTCAAACCCGCAGTAAAACCCGCAGATCAAAAAATATCTGCGGGTTTTAATGCGGTTATGGGTGGAGAAACCGCTGCTACAGGAAGTGCGGGGAAGCGGGAGGAAGTTGGTGCGCGGAAGTGCGTGGGTGGAGTGTGGTCCTGGATCCCGAAGAGACTGTCATGGAGGCATATCGTCGCATGGGGATCGATGTCGGTCGTTTGATAGATTTGGTATGTATGTGTGTGTCTGTGTGTCTGTGTGTGTGTGTATGTGTAAACAAACTAAAAAAAGGCCTGATGGGACTTGTGCACACACACATGCGAGATATGACCGAGTGTTGCATGGTAATCCCCGGACCTGCTGCATGCACTCCGTTGTGGAGCGTGTGGCTCCATGTATTGGCATGTGGGTGCACACTCCGCTCCAGAGTGCAGGCGGCAGGGCCGGGGATTACCATGCAACACTCGGCCGTATCTCACATGTGTGTGTGTGTATGTGTGCTCCCCATCCAAGAAGAGGGGTGGGTGGGTTTAATCACACATACTGGACACAGAGATGTGTAAAATAGAGACCTAACGACATTCCCACAAAAAAACTGTTACTTACCGCAAGGTGATTAGCAGCCTTTCCTCTGCAGAGATGGACTTCCTCATCACTGTGTCTTGCAGCGTCAAATGGGGTGCCAGGATGGTGAGCAGTCTGTCGAATGCCAGAATCGATAGCCGACAAAAAGATAGAAATTTGTCCGCATATCTGAAAATTGAAAAAGACACACAAAAAAGGGTTACTTCACAAGTTACATTGCTAGCAAAAAAAGGTAAATTTGTCGTTCAATATATTTCAACTTACCTCCTCAAATCATTGTAAAGGACATAAAAGTGCCCCTTCTCTGTGCGCTCTGCTACAAGAGGGTTCACCCACATTCTTTTCTGTGCACGCCTTCTCTGCCGCCGCTGCCTCTAAAATAAAAATATATATATATTTTTTTTTTCAAACACAACGATGAGAAAAATATATCAAACATGCCTGGAAAGCAATGCGGAATATGCAAGGGTACGTGTCCACGTTAAGGATGGCCGTCTTTATCGTCAGAGCGCCAAAGCCGCTATGTGCAAAGCCCCACCCCCTTCTGGGACGCAATGATGCCAGATGTGTTCATTGTACAAATCCGGTATCATCGCACCCCACGCATAGGGCCCTGTTTTATTCCTTACGGAGCCGCAGCTTCTCTGCAAGGAACACGGACATGCTGTGATCATAAAAGACGCGCAGCATGTCCGGAGTCGCAGGGCTGACGGATGAAACACAGTGGACACGTGATTTCATGAAATCCCCTCCACTGTGCTGTTACATCTGGACGCTGCATGTTTGACGCTGCGGCCCCACGCAGCGCCAAACACACAGCCTTTCCAGAACGTGGACATGTACCCATAACCCAATATATAAAACAAACAGACATCTGCTTACCTGACGTGTATTCAGGATTAGAAGCAGCAACCCCAGGATCGCAATCCGGTGTGGCGTGCGGAGCTGGATCTGCGGGCTGTGATCTGGCCTACGCTCATTTTGGTGTGTTAAGTCCCAAAATCTAGGATGGAAGAAGAAAAGGGTTGGACAAGGAAATGACATCATTTTTTTATTTTTTTTTCCCCACTGCAGTAAGCTTTATTTGTGTCAAACACAGACAATTTGCAGAGAAAACTGCATAAAAAACCGCACTAAAAACCGCATCAAAAAACGCACCAAAAAACGCACCTGCGTTTTCTGCCAAGAGCTGCGGTTTTTAGTGCAGAAAAAACAGCAGGGAAATCAGGAACGTGTGAACATGGCCTTAGTGATTGTTTCTCTTTGATGGTCCCCTTAATTTTTTGGCCGAATTTGCAGGATCAATCATCCTCAGATTATTCTGTCTGAAATTTTCATTTGAAAGTTTACCTTTGAACAATCTTTTCAGCTTTGTTTGTCTCTAGTAACAGACAGTAAACTTGTTGTTACAAAAGTTCATGTGATGTAGTTGAACATTTAGCTATTCTTAATCAGATTACTGCACTAAATGGTGTGGTATCTAAAGTTCCTACAATTGAAATCACAAGCCTTGTGAAGACAGAGAGAGGCAAAACAAGATTATCAGATTCCAAACAAATTCCAGCCCTTGCATAAAATACAGACTCTATCCCTATCGCTTTAAATTCATGGTGTAGACTTGTAAAAAAAGAGTTTGATCACCTAATCCTATATTCAAGCATATTCTCTCTGTAGAAGCCCCATGGCTGCCTCTCCTGAGTAGCTACTGACCAGCGGAGAAAGATAAAAGTCAAAACTAAACAAGCCAAGGTCAGGACCATAGAATCAGAGACAGGGTATGTGCACACGTTCAGTTTTTTTTGTATTTTTTTTGCATTTTTCGCAATAAAAACACTATAAAAACTCATTAAAACGCATACATTATGCATCCTATCATTTAGAATGCATTCTGCATGTTTTGTGCACATGATGCGCTTTTTTCCGCGAAAAAAACGCATCGCGGTAAAAAAAAGCAGCATGTTCATTAATTTTGCGAATTTTCTGCGTTTTTCCCACTATTCTATGCATTTGGGAAAAATACACAAAAAACGCACCAAAAACGCGTCAAAAACGCATGAAAAACGCAAAAAAAAAGCATGCAGATTTCTGGCAGAAATGTCCGGTTTTTGTCAGGAAAATTTCTGCAAGAACAGAATCACACAAAAAACACAGTGAGGGACTGGCACTTCGGAGTCCAACAGCTCAAACAGAATGGTCAGGCAACTCAATGTCAAAGCAAAATGGGCATTAAAAGAGAACCATGGTCAAAGGAAAAGAAAGAATACTGGTGTGTTTAATAATACACTAATCTGATAGGCACACATGCATAGCATATACAATAGCTGGCACCATAATCCTGATTGGCCTTGCTATTGGTCCACTAATTGGGTCTCTTAATTGACCAGTTAAGTGGACCCTATGACTGACCAAAACACTGACATTGCACATGCTCCATCCCTCTTCTCAGACAGCGTCGGTCAGCCGGAAAGCAGAGCGGTGACGTCACCGCTCTGCTTTCCGGCCGCTGTGCTCACAGCCAGTACAGGAGGAGTGCAGAGCACAGCGCTGGAGGACAGACGGCTGTAGGTAAGTATGTAGTGTTTGTTTTTTTTTACTTTTAGGATGGTAACCAGGGTAAACATCGGGTTACTAAGCGCGGCCCTGCGCTTAGTTACCCGATGTTTACCCTGGTTACCAGCATCGTTGGTCGCTGGAGAGCTGTCTGTGTGACAGCTCTCCAGTGACCAAACAGCGACGCTGCAGCGATCCGGATCGTTGTCGGTATCGCTGCAGCGTCGCTAAGTGTGACGGTACCTTAAGATTTTGCAGCCACTGCGAGAATATGATACACTCACACTTGTTAAAGGCTTAATCTGATCTAACGCATTCTCGGCTTATCCACTGTACAGATGATGAATGTTCAATAGATAGGGACCCAAATACTTAGACCCCTACTCATCACCAGTTTGGGGAACTCTGGTGTGTATGTTCTTTCCAGCGGTAAGATTGCAGTTAGAAATAGATAGAATTGAGCCTCTCTGTTCAAAGGATATGACACTGAAAATTGGCACCATCGAGCCCCTCTGAACAGTAAACTTGTGGCTGGGGAAACAAGGTACTAGTGGCAATTTCTGGTAGGACTCCAGTGGAAAGACCCTCCCCTTAGGATAGATTAAAAGTACATTTGACTGTAATATCCCTATAATGAAGGGAATTGCTATAATTATTTGAATACTTTAGCAACTTAGACAGTTGTGCATTAGAAATACCAGCAGTAGGGACTAGAGTTGAGCGACCTTGACCTTTTTAGAGTCGAGCCGGGTTTTGCGAAACCCGACTATGTCCAAAGTCGGGTCGAGTGAAATCGGCCGATTATGACGTAAAGTCGGGATCGACCGAAACACGAAACCCAATGCAAGTCAATGGGGCAGCATAGTCGGCAGTGAGTGGGGGCCAGGAAAACACCTAGAGTACCCATTTTAATGTCAAAACCATCCATTCTTCTTAATGAAGCTTGTCAAGCGTAATTTACCTTATAATAATTGGAAGGCATTTGAAATTGGGGGTCATTTGGCTAAAGTTGTGGGGGGTAGGGCTGGTTCAAGTAATTAGTGGGCCCAGGAAATCTGGACCACGTCACGGCAGTGGAGCAGGGAGAGGTAAGTATTTCAACTTTGCAAGTGCTGTGAACCTGAGCAAGCAGGGGGGGCCCACTCGTTGGCATTGGCACTGGCACAGGGCCCCTCAAAGTACAGCGGTGTGTTTGCACGGCGGGGGCGCCTCCCACCGGCAGCAACACTTTTGCGTACTATGAGAGGCCCTGTGCCAGTGACGTCGCCAACTAGTATTCCTCCCCCCACCTGATGAAGGAACCTGCACTTTCATCTGCACCTTCCTCTTTGTCCCCGTGTAAGGTGGTATGGTATGCGGGAAGAGCAACCTGACTTTCAGCAGGGTCACAATGTTGTTGTGTAGCGTGCACGGGGAATGTTGCGTTATGGGTCAATGTACCAGCAGACTCATCTATCACTGGCTGGGCAATGGGCACGATGAAGTGGAAACACAGATATAGGCCCAAAGAAGAAAGTGGGCTAAATGCAGTTCAAAATTGGTAACACAGGAATAACCAGGGGGCATTGCAGTGGAGGACAACTGGAATGAGAGGCTGACACAGAGAGTAGGGCCAAATCAGTAAGTAGTCGAAATGCAGTTCAAAATTGGCAACCGTAGTAAACAGGCGGCACAGCTTTGTTCAGTGGAGGAGAACAGCAAGGAGTGGCAGACACCGATAGTAGGCCCCAACCCAACTAGTAGGCCAAATGCAGTGTAACATTAACAACTACTTAACGAGAGGCTGAAAATGGAATTTCATGACAGGAAACCAGGAGAACAGCAAGGAGTGGCAGACACCGATAGTAGGCCCCAAACCAACTAGTACGCCAAATGCAGTTGTTCCATTTAACCACAATTTAATGAGAGCCTGAAGATAGAAGCTCAGGAAAGGCAACCTGGGGAACACCTTGGAGTGTAACACACCATCTCTCTCCACCCCATACCCATTTTGTAGGCCTAATGCTGTGTACTTTTCTACAACTACTAAACGAGAGTCGGAAGACCGAAGCAATGGCAAGGAAACCTGGGGAACACCTTGGAGTGTAACACACCATCTCTCTCCACCCCATACCCAATTTGTAGGCCTAATGCAGCCTACTTTCCGACACCTACTAAACGAGAGCATGAAGATCGAAGTTCAGGAAAGGCAACCTGGGGAACACCTTGGAGTGTAACACACCATCTCTCTCCACCCCATACCCATTTTTTAGGCCTAATGCAGTGTACTTTTCTACAACTACTAAACGAGAGTCGGAAGACCGAAGCAATGGCAAGGAAACCTGGAGAACACCTTGGAGTGTAACACACCATCTCTCTCCGCCCCATTCCCCATTTTTTAGGCCTAATGCAGCCTACTTTCCGACACCTACTAAACGAGAGCATGAAGATCGAAGCTCAGGAAAGGCAACCTGGGGAACACCTTGGAGTGTAACACACCATCTCTCTCCACCCCATACCCATTTTGTAGGCCTAATGCTGTGTACTTTTCTACAACTACTAAACGAGAGTCGGAAGACCGAAGCAATGGCAAGGAAACCTGGGGAACACCTTGGAGTGTAACACACCATCTCTCTCCACCCCATACCCAATTTGTAGGCCTAATGCAGCCTACTTTCCGACACCTACTAAACGAGAGCATGAAGATCGAAGCTCAGGAAAGGCAACCTGGGGAACACCTTGGAGTGTAACACACCATCTCTCTCCACCCCATACCCAATTTGTAGGCCTAATGCAGCCTACTTTCCGACACCTACTAAACGAGAGCATGAAGATCGAAGCTCAGGAAAGGCAACCTGGGGAACACCTTGGAGTGTAACACACCATCTCTCTCCACCCCATACCCAATTTGTAGGCCTAATGCAGCCTACTTTCCGACACCTACTAAACGAGAGCATGAAGATCGAAGCTCAGGAAAGGCAACCTGGGGAACACCTTGGAGTGTAACACACCATCTCTCTCCACCCCATACCCATTTTTTAGGCCTAATGCAGTGTACTTTTCTACAACTACTAAACGAGAGTCGGAAGACTGAAGCAATGGCAAGGAAACCTGGGGAACACCTTGGAGTGTAACACACCATCTCTCTCCACCCCATTCCCCATTTTTTAGGCCTAATGCAGCCTACTTTCCGACACCTACTAAACGAGAGCATGAAGATCGAAGCTCAGGAAAGGCAACCTGGGGAACACCTTGGAGTGTAACACACCATCTCTCTCCACCCCATACCCATTTTGTAGGCCTAATGCTGTGTACTTTTCTACAACTACTAAATGAGAGTCGGAAGACCGAAGCAATGGCAAGGAAACCTGGGGAACACCTTGGAGTGTAACACACCATCTGTCTCCACCCCATACCCAATTTGTAGGCCTAATGCAGCCTACTTTCCGACACCTACTAAACGAGAGCATGAAGATCGAAGCTCAGGAAAGGCAACCTGGGGAACACCTTGGAGTGTAACACACCATCTCTCTCCACCCCATACCCATTTTGTAGGCCTAATGCAGCGTACTTTTCTACAACTACTAAACGAGAGCATGAAGATCGAAGCTCAGGAAAGGCAACCTGGTGAAAACCTTGGAGTGTAACACAACCTGTCTCTACACCCCATACCAAATTTGTAGGCCTAATGCAGCGTAGTTTCCACCAACTACTAAACGAGAGCCGGAAGATCGAAGCTCATGAAAGGCAACCCGGGGAACACCTTGGAGTGTAACACAACCTCTCTCTACACCACGAAAGGGCTGATTCTTAGGAAGGAAGGCTGTTGTAAATAAGCATTGCGCGTCCGAGGGTGATTATATTCTTATTCGGTATCTACTCACCCTCGGACGCGCCATGCTTCTTGATTTGTAATTAATGTTTATTTGCAATGTGCTTTTGACTTACTCAATTATTTTTTTAATTATTGATTTTATTAAATTAATAGTTTAACATCTTATTGGAAATAATTTAAAGGAGACGCGACAGGACAACACTCGGTGGATGCCATATCTGTGTTAACAACTCCAAAAAACTTTCAGTTAACTTCTTGCAGGAGAAAGAAATTGTAGCTGTTGCACCTTTGTAGTACAGTTCCAGATATTTGTTGTGTGTTTGTTTTGATTGTTAAAATGTCTGCATTTGAGATCTCAACACGATCTTATTTTTTATAATCAAATTAATTTTTTAAATATTTTATTAGGTTGGTTCAAGGGGTACACGGGCCGCAGTAGACAGGTCAGTGGAGGCCTAGTGGAAGGAGGGACCGCAGATGCGCCACTGTTTCACCCATACACAATTAGTAGGCCTAATGCAGCGTAGTTTCCAACAGCTACTAAACGAGAGCCGGAAGATCGAAGCTCAGGAAAGGCAACCTGGGGAACACCTTGGAGTGTAACACAACCTCTCTCTACACCACGGAAGGGCTGATTCTTAGGAAGGAAGGCTGTTTTAAATAAGCATTGCGCGTCCGAGGGTGATTATATTCTTATTCGGTATCTACTCACCCTCGGACGCGCCATGCTTCTTGATTTGTAATTAATGTTTATTTGCAATGTGCTTTTGACTTACTCAATTATTTTTTTAATTATTGATTTTATTAAATTAATAGTTTAACATCTTATTGGAAATAATTTAAAGGAGACGCGACAGGACAACACTCGGTGGATGCCATATCTGTGTTAACAACTCCAAAAAACTTTCAGTTAACTTCTTGCAGGAGAAAGAAATTGTAGCTGTTGGACCTTTGTAGTACAGTTCCAGATATTTGTTGTGTGTTTGTTTTGATTGTTAAAATGTCTGCATTTGAGATCTCAACACGATCTTATTTTTTATAATCAAATTAATTTTTTTTATATTTAATGATGTTGGTTCAAGGGGTACACGGGCAGCAATAGACAGGTCAGTGGAGGCCTAGTGGAAGGAGTGACGGCAGACAGGCATCAAAGGCCTAACATTGGGCTGGCTGTAGGCAAGTTAAAATTGGTTCCAGGGGAACACGGCCATCAGTGGCCTGGTCAGTGTAGTTGTAGTTGAAAGAACGGGACGCAGACAGGCTTCGAAGCAGGGGCTGACTGGCAAATTTTAGCCTGGGGGGCAAGCACATAGCAGTGGCCCATGAGTAGCGGCTCATCCTTAAAGGGGTTGTCGGATCTTATGCTACATGTCTACAGACACTATGTGTGAATCCTCATATCATGCGCTATGAAGATTCTCTGGTGCCGGCAACAGGTGGTCTTGTGACTGCAAGCATGCGATATATATATTCCCAGCCACATTTCGACTAGACTGTTTTGGGCCTTGTTCAATACAGTTGCATTAGGCCATGCAAGTCTGGTCGGCATGTGACCGCATGTATGCAAATCACAAACTTACAGCCACACACCCGCCAAATAACCACAGCACTGCCAGCAATGTGAGAAGCACAAGTCTGCAGTCCAAAGAATGACAGAGTGAATGCACCAATGGCACACACACACACACGCACAGCCCCACTGTATAATGACAGACACATGCACAGCCCCACTGTATAATGACACACACACACAGCTACACTGTATAATGACACACAGCCCCACTGTATAATGACACACACACACAGCCCCACTGTATAATGACAGACACATGCACAGCCCCACTGTATAATGACACACACACACAGCCACACTGTATAATGACACACACACACAGCCACACTGTATAATGACACACACACACAGCCACACTGTATAATGACACACACACACAGCCACACTGTATAATGACACACACACACAGCCACACTGTATAATGACACACAGCCCCACTGTATAATGACACACACACACAGCCACACTGTATAATGACACACACACACAGCCACACTGTATAATGACACACAGCCCCACTGTATAATGACACACACACACAGCCACACTGTATAATGACACACACACACAGCCACACTGTATAATGACACACAGCCCCACTGTATAATGACACACACACACAGCCACACTGTATAATGACACACACACACAGCCCCACTGTATAATGACACACAGCCCCACTGTATAATGACACACACACACAGCCACACTGTATAATGACACACACACACAGCCACACTGTATAATGACACACAGCCCCACTGTATAATGACACACACACACAGCCACACTGTATAATGACACACACACACAGCCACACTGTATAATGACACACAGCCCCACTGTATAATGACACACACACACAGCTACACTGTATAATGACACACACACACAGCCACACTGTATAATGACACACAGCCCCACTGTATAATGACACACACACACAGCTACACTGTATAATGACACACAGCCCCACTGTATAATGACACACACAGCCCCACTGTATAATGACACACACAGCCCCACTGTATAATGACACACACAGCCCCACTGTATAATGACACACACACACAGCCACACTGTATAATGACACACACATAGCCCCACTGTATGACACACAGCCCCACTGTATAATGACACCCACAGCCCCACTGTATAATGACACCCACACAGCCCCACTGTATGACACACACAGCCCCACTGTATAATGACACCCACACACGCACAGCCCCACTGTATAATGTCACACACACAGCCCCACTGTATGACAGGCACATGCACAGCCTCACTGTATAATGACAGGCACACGCACAGCCCCACTGTATAATGACAGGCACACGCACAGCCCCACTGTATAATGACAGGCACACGCACAGCCCCACTGTATAATGACACACAGACAGCCCCACTGTATAATGACACACACACGCACAGCCCCACTGTATGACACACACACGCACAGCCCCACTGTATAATGACACACACACGCACAGCCCCACTGTATAATGACACACACACACGCACAACCACACTGTATAATGGCATACACACACAGCCCCACTGTATAATGGCATACACACACGCACAGCCCCACTGTATAATGACACACACGCACAACCCCACTGTATAATGACACACACACGCACAGCCCCACTGTATAATGACACACACACGCACAGCCCGACTGTATAATGACACACACACACACACGCGCAACAGCACCACTCTATAATGACAGGCACACGCACGGCCCCACTGTATGACAGGCACACGCACGGCCCCACTGTATAATGACAGGCAAACGCACGGCCCCACTGTATAATGACAGGCACACGCACGGCCCCACTGTATAATGACACACATGCACAGCCCCACTGTATAATGACAAACACACACAGCCCCACTGTATAATGACAGGCACACGCACGGCCCCAATGTATAATGACAGGCACACGCACGGCCCCACTGTATAATGACACACACACACACAGCCCCCCTCTGTATAATGACAGGCACACGCACAGCCCCACTATATAATGACAGGCACACGCACGGCCCCACTATATAATGACAGGCACACGCACAGCCCCACTATATAATGACAGGCACACGCACAGCCCCACTATATAATGACAGGCACACGCACGGCCCCACTGTATAATGACACGCACACGCATGGCCCCACTGTATAATGACAGGCACATGCACGGCCCCACTGTATAATGACACACACACACACACCCATTGTATAATGACAGGCACACGCACGGCCCCACTATATAATGACAGGCACACGCACGGCCCCACTGTATAATGACACGCACACGCACGGCCCCACTGTATAATGACACACATGCAGCTCACAGATGCACGCAGCACACACACGCACGCAGCTCACACACACGCACGCAGCTCACACACACACACATGCACGCAGCTCACACGCACACACAGCTCACACACACACACACACGCATGCACGCAGCCCACACACACGCACGCAGCTCACACACACACGCAGCTCACACACGCACGCACGCACGCACGCAGCTCACACACACACACACACACTCTCCTCATACACACACACACTCTCTCCTCATACACACACAGACACTCTCCTCTGTGGTGCAGGGGCGGCTGATGTCCATGTGCAGCTCTTCAGTTTCTCCTGCTCACAGCTCTGCACTGTCCCGGCACCTCCCCCATCTCTTCTTCTCTGCCGGGATAGCAGATAAGAGCAGGAGAAGCCGGAGCTCCGTGCACACACAGGCCGGTATGCCGGTATTCTGACCTTTCATCTTGGCTGCTGGCTCTCTCCCTCAGAGTGGCAGTGTCGCATAGGAGCTTGCTCATCACATACCCCTGCAGCTTGCATGTTAGGGCTGCTGGCGGGATGACACCATCGCGCACTACAGGTGCGCTATGTATTAGTCACTGCCAGTCCTCCAGCGGCCCTGTGCAGCTGCTTAGACACCGGCCCGGGGGGCATATGCATTTCTGCCACCTGGGCCAGCCCGCGCCTGCTTCGAAGGCCTAACATAATAACATAGGGCTGGCTGTAGGCAAGTTAAAATTGGTTCCAGGGGAACACGGCCATCAGTGGCCTGGTCAGTGTAGTTGTAGTTGAAAGAACGGGACGCAGACAGGCTTCGAAGGCCTAACATAACAAACTTGGGCTGGCTGTAGGCACTTTTAAATTGGTTCCAGGGGTACACGGGCAGCAGTGGTCTGGTCAGTGGAAGTCTAGTGGAAGGAGTGACCGCAGACAGGCTTCCAAGGCCTAACATAACAAACTTGGGCTGGCTGTAGGCACTTTTAAATTGGTTCCAGGGGTACATGGGCAGCAGTGGTCTGGTCAGTGGAAGTCTAGTGGAAGGAGTGACCGCAGACAGGCTTCCAAGGCCTAACATAACAAACTTGGGCTGGCTGTAGGCACTTTTAAATTGGTTCCAGGGGTACACGGGCAGCAGTGGTCTGGTCTGTGGAAGTCTAGTGGAAGGAGTGACCGCAGACAGGCTTCGAAGGCCTAACATAACAAACTTGGGCTGGCTGTAGGCACTTTTAAATTGGTTCCAGGGGTACACGGGCAGCAGTGGTCTGGTCAGTGGAAGTCTAGTGGAAGGAGTGACCGCAGACAGGCTTCCAAGGCCTAACATAACAAACTTGGGCTGGCTGTAGGCACTTTTAAATTGGTTCCAGGGGTACACGGGCAGCAGTGGTCTGGTCTGTGGAAGTCTAGTGGAAGGAGTGACCGCAGACAGGCTTCGAAGGCCTAACATAACAAACTTGGGCTGGCTGTAGGCACTTTTAAATTGGTTCCAGGGGTACACGGGCAGCAGTGGTCTGGTCAGTGGAAGTCT